>NW_009637380.1:158244-176667 GCF_000690535.1 Cariama cristata | reverse complement strand
TCATGCTCTGAATGCTCCATCGCAGAAAGACTTTGGCCAGGCAACATTCTGTTCTAACTTTTTCTTCCACTGTTTCCCCACCCAACTTCATACAAATTCTTGTAGAGGTTATGTACAGACTTGTACGAAACGGAGACTGACACCAGCTCTTGGAGGGTTTCCCAGAGCAAGTTGAACAGAGATTATATAACATGTTAAATCTCTGTTGGTTTGGTTTTTTTCTTTTTTAATATAGATGTTATTATACTAGTAGTTTATTCTTCCTCGCTTAACCCTCCAACCACCCTTTCAAATAGTTAATTATGTTTTGCAGAGATTAAAACCCCAAGGTTATTATACGCATTTTGTTTCCAGCCCTTCCATAAGGCAGGACAAATGGGTTACAACCGGAGGGTCTCAGCAAGTCACAGCCACCATGATGTTCCTTCCACACACGCTACTATCAAAGTCTCAAGGGGGATCTTTCCTTTAACTCATGCAACAGCAGAACTTTAGAGCACAGAACTTTACTTCTATACTCTATTCTTTAATCAAAGATCTCAAAATACTTTACAAAAGAGGGAGAATGAAGGTCTCATGGAGGAGAAAAGGACTTCCATAGGTGTCACAAGAAGAGCCGACTAGGATAGTACTTCAACTTTCTTGACTCCTAGCCTGAGAACCTTCCTACAGAATGGCAGTTTCTAGATGTGGGGAAGGTAACCTGGGTTAAAAAAAAAAAAAAAAAAGGCAAAACGCAACTTTCATTTAAAGACAGTCTCTGTTTCAGAGAAAGGAAACATGTCCTACATGGCTATTTTATTTTATTCAATAAAGAATAATTTTAACATCATGTGTTATTGTACTCTACTCCCCAATTTTCAGGAGCTTAAGATATCAGTGGGAACATAATTTTAGATATACTTCATGCATATAGATGTATTTTAACTCCTGCTACCCCCAAGCCCCAAGGAAGGAAATAACCAGAAAGCTGAAAACCAGACAGCTCAAGACCAACGGGGGGGAGGACAAACACAAGGCTTGCACAAAGCAGAGAGCACTTGGAGGTGTTTGTGAAGAAGCAATGATCAAAGCCTCGGACCTGAAGTTGTTCTACTGCCTTGACTGCTCTTCACAGCTCTCGGATAACTGCAGCATGCTCAGTGTTCAGAAAACAGGGATTTTTCTTTTTTTTGGCTTTCCTCTCGTCCCGTGAGGACCAATGGTGTATCTGTCCGTCCAGAGACCACTGAATGGAACTACTACAAAAATAACTGGAGTTGCTCCAGTGCATAGCAAGGTGCCTCAAAAGGGAAGTCAGCTTGAACACCTTTTGCTCACACTTCCAAGCTCTGCAGGCTCCTTATTCATTTCAGAGCAGAGCTCAAAACCTTGGTAGTCCTGGTCTGCACAGTTTTGTCTCAACTTCTTCAACGTCTTGTGGTGTCACCCCCTGTCCCCCTCGCAAGACAATGCAATAGGATAAATCTATCTTAAAATTATAGGGCACTCATAATACTGAAGATACTGACTATTCCCCAAAAAATCAGGCTAAGCCCAATCCTAACAGAATTGACTTCAAGATATAAAGCACATCTTTGTGCAAAGCCATGTCCAAGATGCTCTTCCAAATAAGCACTTTTGCAAACACACCCAAAGCAAACAGTCAACCATGCTCTGTTCTGAAGGAACCACCAGACAAAACCCAATTGTTTCTGTTGAATGTTCTTGACATTCATATGCTTCCATTTTAGATACCATGATAATAGGCACCTGCAATAACACAGGATATTTTTTTTTTAATTTAATCTACAGTCATTTCTTTTATAGGGTTAGGGCTTTTTTATTTTGTACTTGGTGTAAAACTTGAGGACTTTAAAACAGAAAAATAAAGCCTAAGGGCTACTAACAATCCTCTCCTCCAGCTGATGCTCAGCATGAGGCTGATTTTGTCATCATGCTATGGAAGCTTCTTCCTGGGTGAACTCGGACAACATAACCTCAAATTAATTTGAAATAGCCACCATGTCCATACCAGGGTGGATGCTACATTGCTCGGAAGAGGGGGGGGAAAAAAAAAAAAAGAAAGAATTATAACAGCAAATGGTCTAAAGCTTGTTTGGGCAGTGTAGCAGAGCTTACCAGCAGCAATGGCTACAGAAACAGCCCAGGGCACTGCCTCGGTTCCTCCTGAGGTCACTTGGGCTTTCTGCAGCACAGAGACCACCAGACCAAGGATGCTATTTTCTTCCCAGGGCTCCCTCCAGCTCTGCCTCTGGAGACGGCACAGTGCAACCCACCCGCTCTCACCCAGGCTGGGGCAGGGCTGCACAAAAACTTTTAAAAAGTGCTGTTCTGGGACCCTGCTCTTCATGTCACACCATCCTTTCTGCCTTGCATCACCTCTCCCCCGCTGCTTCTCCTCTCTTGCGCAGCTTCCTCCACAAAACTCACATCAGCTTCTTAGCACGTCCTTTTTCAAAAGCCACACATCTTCTATCAGGTCCTCTCAGGAGATGACCAAGCAGACTTACATGAAGACAACCAGCAAGCAACAAAACGGTCTGTTGAAGGTACAAGATTGTTTTGATGGCTGCAAATGCTTCTAGAAAAATAAAATCTCTTTGGGCTTGTTATTGTTGCTGTGGGGTTTCCTTCTCCATCTCATTGTTTATTTCTAAACTTTACAAGAAAAACAATGAGCAGACTTAGAAGAAAGGAGAAAACTTTCCACACATGGTTTCTACTAATTTCTCTTCCTTCCCACTTAGATTTTTACTCCTCCAACTTTTCCTCCTCTTCTGAGAAATAGGGCAAAATTCTGCTCCTCTCTCTCAATACCACTCCTTGATACTCAATTTCTGAAAAATTCAGAAGAGAATCTATGCCTTAACTTTTTCTTCTAAAGTTTTTGCATCTGTGCTGAACCCTGCCATTGATATGATAATGAATTATTTCCAAGAGGGGAAAAAAAAAAAATAAAAAAAAAATCTGTGAAAACTCTCTGTGCCCATGGGGCTTGCTGCACTTCAAGAGTGGTTGCTCCAAAGACTTCAGAGAGGTCTCGGGTCCATAGGCAGCAAACACTGTGTGCTGCCCGTAGCGCTGCCCTGCTGCCATCGTTATCTTTTCCAGTCAACAAAGCTCATTTTGGAGGCGAGGGGGAAGATGTGAGAATTTCTTTTTCCTGAAAGAAAGCAACTGCAAGGATGTTCTTCCTGCTGCACGGGAAACACTTAGCGAGACCAATGCAGAAGCCAGGGCTGGCCTGGGAGAATTTGGTCTTTGATGTTAAAAACAAAACCAAACCCAAAGAAAGTATGAATTGTAATCTCTGCCACTTTATATACACCTTCAGTGTCTGAAAGAGTCAAGCTCCAGAAAGACATCTGCTAATCCGGTGCTGACGGGGTTAATGAGATCAAAGCCAGATTCCGCTTTGTGCTTAGCAGTGAGAGATTTCCTACCAGAGGGCCAGGGTGGCTGTAGCCCTCCTTCAGCTCACCAGAACACCAAAATCAGCATCAAAATAACACAAATCAGCCCCTACTCTGATTATAATCAGTATTCCGGCTTTCTGTCTCCTTTCAACTCCATCAACCCCCCACCTTTCCACATTAAAATCAGTCAGTGTTTAATTTCAGGGTGATCTGCCTAATTCACATGCTTATTTTCAAACATTTTCTCTCTCTCTCCTCTCCCAGCCTCCCCTCCCCATCGTTAATCAGCAAGGGCTTCACATTCTCCAATGCAGGCGCTTACCTTCTCACCCAGCGGACAAAGCGAGCCCACAATTCAGCTCCCCAGCAGTGAAGCAGGTAAAGAACAGCTCTCCCACCATCTTCTTTTGAGTCTCTCCAGCAAGTGGAGGAAGGGGCCTAACAAAGCTGTATGCAGCCAATTGTCTTATCAAGGCACTTGGCACTACCAGCTGATCCGTGATTAGTATTCATCCCACAGGAAAATAAAACACCCTTTTGTAGTAAAAGTGTAACCGGTTACTATGATGCATTACATATTAACAAAAGCAGCTTTTTACCAAAATTACAGATGATGAAAGCCTGGAAGTGGAATCAGACCAAGGTAACCAGTTGTTTCTACACATTTCAGATAGAAAGCAGTTTTAAGTAAGATTTTCACAGTGCTAAGAAGAAAGTGGTGGGTGGGTTATGTCACATGTTTGCAATAAAATGGTAGCGAGTTCTGTAAAACAAATTTTAAGGATACTACTTTCTGTTGTAGTGACCTTTCTGGTGTAGCATCCTACATGTGCAACTGCCAGCACTGTAGTAATCTCAGTTTCCACAGGGCCTCTTTAACGTTTTTGTGTTTTTCTTGAAATCCACATGGAAGTTTTCACTATGCTTTCGTTTTGTTTTTTTTTTTTTTTTTTTTTTAACCTAGGAGTACTGCTTATTAAAGAGCAGCGTTATCTGAAAGACAGATAGAATTTGCTGGTTTGGTGAAATAATCCCTATTTAGGTGGTGAGGAAGCATTCCAGAATATTAAAGGATTTGTTTGTTTGCTAATCTACTTAAGCACCCATAGGTCTTAACACCCACTTGTGTGCTTTAGGGATCTTTCATGTCCACGGCCACTCTCACTGCAATAGCTCTGCATTAAAGCTGCAGATTTCAACCGGCAGCAGTGCAGCAAGCTGACTGCTGGGACGCTCACCTGAAAAGAGCCGTATGGCTTTGGTCCCCTCTCCCACCAAATCCCGCTCTGCATTCCTCGTACTGCCTCTACGTCGCTGCAGCAGCACAGGCGACTCCCGCTGCTACTTGCATCTTGCACTTCTGCATCAAACCCAACCACCTCTCGGTTAAGACAGCAATCCAAGCACTGTGAAAACACCTCACACAGAATGCAGATGAGGCCATGTGAACGCATTTCACATCCTCAGTTTGGGGAAAACTCGCTGACAGAGAAGGGGGGTAGCTTTAAATGGCGTTAAGCAGAGGAGGCATGATGTAAGCTGCTACTCCTGTGTGAAATTTGAAGCTCCGGCCAGCGGCATGGAGGAAAGACACAACCTCATTATTCCACAGCCCAGATAATCTGTTCCTGGATAAAGTGAGAGCTGACAAGTATTTCACCTTGAAGGTTATCAAAGCCCTTTCCACACTCTGCTGATGCGGAGCCATTTACTTTACCAAACAGGGATGTGAAAACTCCTCTGTGTTAGTAAAGGAGATAAAAAAAAAATCCGTGGGGTGTGTGGTTAAGAGGACACTGCCATGCCAACACAGACACAGGCACTGACAGGAAGAGACTGACGGCATTTCCAGAACTTTTTATGCAAACAGGATACATTTGCACAAGTTGATAAAACACTTTTCCTCAATTTTTTGAGAGTTACTGCTCTCAATTCCTTCCATCTACCTCTAGGCCCTTTCTCCAGATAAGTGCCTAGGGGCCTCTATTGACATCAGGTACCCCTTTAGCACCTCCAGAAAGGTAGTTCAGGTCTTAGCTGGGATAAGTCACTGTCTGGACCATCTCCTGGTGTCTCTCCAATGACTGCCGAGGAAACCGAGAGCAATTCCACTCCCCTCATCTTTTAGTTAGATGAATCCAAACTTTGTTGCCGTGGGTCTTACACAGGCACATGCAGCCAACACGCTAGCCTCAAATTTTGTTGGAAGGACCCGTAATCTATTTGAGCAATGGCTCCACACTCATTCAAGGGGAAAGAATGTCATCTGGTTGCCATTGCCTTCTCTTGCAACACCTGCGCTCTTGCTGGAGGCCTGCCACACAAACACAGAGCGGGGCTCTCTCCCCCTCACCGGTCCGGTCCTTGGCGGACTAGTTAACGGAGAAAACACACATCTCCTTCTCCTATCAGAACTCTGGAGTCGTTGGATTTAAGTCTGCAGGGAAGAATGACACCATGTAAAATACTTAACACAGAACATATAAAGCCCTGGAGAAAATGCATGGCTGCGTTTCCTACAGAAGAGATTAATAAATGAACAGGTAGCAGTTGCAGAAAGAGCAGACACAAACCCCAAGATTAGGAGTAGGTTGCAGCTGAAATATTTGTCTTCCAGATGTTAACCTGCCATTCAAAACATGCCCAACTACAATTGTGATTCTGCATGCCTCTGGCACCTACTCCCGAGGAAAAGCTCTTTATTAAGTGGCACACATGAGATCACCTACAGTATTTTCTTTCATGCCAAAGGGAAAAAAAAAGCATCAGCAAAAGCAAAAGATGTTGAGGTTCATAGTAGATAAAAATTATTGCAATTCACTACAATCGTAACAACCACCTTAAATACAAATATAAAAGGCTTACAAGGTAAACCCAATTTTCCAAAGACATTTCTGTTACGGGTTAGCTCCACATTGACCACGACCTCAAAGTAGGCTTTGGAGCAGCTGCAGAAAGCTTTACATCAGACATCCTGCTCGTGTGTCCAGTGACTGATATGTCACTTTGGAGGGGCTGAAATGCGCTGATTACCCACCCTCCTCCACCCTGTCTCTCCTTACGTGCTGGCTTTGCCAGTGGTGGCCAAGCAGCAGATCTCCCCATCACATACGTGATGGGATCTCCCCATCACATATGTCACGAGCAGGTCAAGGCGCAGGTCAGTTTGTACCCAGCTCCCACTGCAAGTCCCTTCCCACGCCCCTGACGGCATTTCCACGGGAGTAATCCCAAGGCATGGAAGTGTGAAGGAAGCACGTTCAGTGTTGTCCCAACTTTGCGATCACAGGAAGCAAGGCAAGTTCTTCATGCCTGCTTTTTCCTAATTCTTTCAGGGGCTTTTGCCAAGGTTTTGACAGTGGGTCCCTGCCTTCCAGGTACACCCATGACTCTTCATCTTCCAAGTACAATTCCTTCCAAGTTCTCTCCTAGCTCGCACTAGATACTGAGTTACCACAACCACTGGACATTTGCTTTTCTAGTATCGGTGATACTGTTTCACCAACCCAATCAACTGCTTTCTCCGTGAGAGCCAGAAACAACCAAAAGCCTTAAGGGTCAGTCTCCTCCACAGCCCTGATACTTCCCTGTTGCCATAAGGAGAGAGAGTTCTGCCCATCAACTTGTGTCCACCAGTTAACTTCAGCTTACTGGGCAGTACACGGCAAAACACCAGGCTTTACAGTTCAGCTTTCGCTTTACCCCATCAGCACAGAGTTCGATGCCTTCTTCACCAGGTAACACCATCCACAGCCAGCCTTCCCACAGCACCGATCGACTGATGCTCACTTACAGGAGCATTATGTTTGGCACGTGCCCAGTTTCTGCAGGAAGAACCACACTTTGACATTTAAAACCAGTAAAGAAACTAAAAGGAAAGAGCCGGCACAGACAAACCAGAAAAATCAGCTTTAAGGACACAGTATTTGAAAGGGCTGACAAGTCTAAGTTCAATGATTTTGAACAACTATCTTTGAAAATTATCTTTATTCTGTCCCCGATGTTCAGCCTCGCATCTGAACCCAGTGAACCTTATGTTCTGTTCTCATTTAGAGACCGTAGGAAAATTGTGCACAATAAACTTAATTCTTTTTCCAGGATTAAGAATTGTATATTGTACTTGCAGTGGAAATCTGTTTTATGCATTAGGGAGAACACAGGACTGAACGTTTTTTCAAGGTAAGTGAAGGCATTTTTGCATTTTGATCATAAATATTCTCCTGGTCATTTTTGGCAAACCTGTCAAAAGACATTTTATGCCATTTTGCAAGACGTTGTTATTGGAGGAAAAAGTTCGACTTTGTATTTAAACAAAATGTGCCTGAAACACTGAAAAGCTGATTTAATGTTAACAATTCTGCAACTCAAGCAGTATTTGGGCCAAAAACTGGCTCCAAAAGATAATGGCAGGCAGGAAAAAGGCTGCATTTCTAAAGGATGTAAAGAAGTAAGTCTGTAGCTGCTGAAGTGGTTCCTAGAGAGGATGGGAGAGAGATGTTCTTCTCAGATGCCTTCTCTTCTGTTCACTGAGCCTCTATCACTTTATTAAAATTAAATCTCACGGAAACATCCAAACAACAATAAACGTGATTAACCCAGCAGAAGAAAGAACGCCTCTATCTTTGATTTACTCTGAAGTGTAGAGGTGTTCAGGCTTATATGGCCTCACACTGCAAGCAATTTGATTTGGTGCCAAGGCACAATGTGTTCAGTAAAACACGCTGTGAAAAGTTCAGCTCTGAATTAAACCCCACACATTTAAATGACAGGTTACAGAAGATATGTTTGAAGTGCTCTGTCCTACAGGGCCCTCATCAGTAAGTTCCAGTGAGAGGCTGAGGGTGCAAAAGCACTAACTGGACGGGATTATGAAAGGACTACGTTGCTGATGTGCTTTGACCAGAACTGAAATTTTGGTTATTTTCCAGAATTCTGATACGAGGGTTTCAAGTTGCTAGTCCACGATAACAGAGATTTGTCATTAGGAACAAGATGGGGAATCATCATACCTTTCTTTAAATCTCAATTTATCTGTGGCTTGGGATGGAATAAAATTTTGAGTGGCATCAGACTAGCCAAATTTTCCAAGCAGAGTATTTGGGAGCAAACATAAACCTTCTAGAGACTTCACAAATTGGCCATAACTTAATTTTTTAAGAGCATGTTTCTTTTTAAGAAATCAAGTTCCACAAACCCAATGATAAAAGGGGAGCTTCCTACATTTCAAATCACTTCAGGCATGTAGGTATGTAACAAAAGATTTGGTACTATGTGGATAAACGTAGTACCATGCGGATGAGAGAATAAATGTTTGCTGGGATAGGTTTTCTCCCAAGGCACAAACAGCAGTCATGGGCTCCTCATGTCCTAAAATTCAATGTGCAAAATTTGCTCTGATGGCAACAGGAGTCCATGTATGGAAAGGACAGCCAGCTCCTACCTGCATCTCTTAGTTTCTCAGGTCAGATTCATGCCTTGGTGCACGTTCCCATGGGATCTGACCACTTCCCAAGGAATGGCTACTCATCTGGGGCATCACGTAGCGTTATTTTTAGGATACAGAATTACAAACAGAATCTGCTATTGGCAGGAAAAACTACGATCTCTCTTTCCTCCCTTCAGGAACACACACTGGAGGGAAGTACCAGGGGATAACAGTATGGCATTTAATTTTCGGAAACATCAAAAATGTAACGGTTATGATAAACGGTTTGCATCCTGAGCTTCAAGTTGGAGTACACAGAATTTAGAAAAGAAAAACAAAGTAGTTTCAAACGCAGTCTTGATCCCCAAGGCAACTTTTCCAGTTTATAATTTTCTTAATTCCCTCTGTCTGTTGTACTATTAAAGAGTCAAACAATGAAAAAAAGAAAAAACCTGCACATACGTCAGATAACCAAGTAAACGACCTGCTTTTCCTCATCCTCTAATCCTTTTCAGTGATAGTAAAATTAAATGCTAATTATAGCAACAAGAGGTTAGAATAAAAGAAATAGAAAAGTTGTAATTTAAAAGTAGTAGATTTCTGTTTAAAAGCTACAAATTATGTACAGAGTGCAATTAAGTACAGAGAGAAAAACCATAGTCAAGGCCAAGAGATTACCTTAAAAATTTCACATTGATAATATAAGTAAATATAGTAGAAATCTCTCTTAGACAGACATACACAAATTTCTCATAAAATGATATAAATTTCTAAATAATTATTACTCTGTCATAAATACATATATAATTATTGCAAGAAAGAAAAGTCTTCAGAACCATCAATAAACAAATCCAAAAAATAACCTTACATAAAGCCTGAAATGATGTTTACTCCAACAAGTAAAAGCAGGATTTGGCTGAAATTTTGACCTGTAAATTCTTCTACTTACCTGCAACACACTAGGAAACCACAGAATTACCTACTGAAATTCAGGTTTTAGTCCCCTTCTTTTTTTTCGTTACAGTTTGTATTGGTTTCGTTTTACCTTACCCTTTATTTTTCACGTCCGGAATAGAAAAACTCAGTCTCTCTATTGTGGGGAAAAAAGCTGAAAATTAGTTTGCTTGACTGTGTTTCATACCGACTGCAAGAGCAGAGAGCCCATAAGGACCTGTTGTCGTTCCAACAGATGATATAACAAAGAAATAAGCTGAAAAGATTTTATCTGTCCCTGAACTATTTTGTGGTCATTTATAACAGTTTTTGCACAGAGGTTTTCTTATTAATTAATTAGGATTCATTAGGATTTTAAGTGGCTAGCTTTAAATTACCAATCAACATTCCTGTTTATTTTGATGGAAACAAACACACAACAACAAAAATCTTCCGCTGACGCCTGGCAGTGGTTTCAGGTTAGCCAAGGGTTGTACAATTTTTAAGGTGCCTACTTCCCAGTATGTGTAAAAAGGAGTTGTTTAAGACCAAAGAGAAACGTTTTGCTGTAATCAATCAGGATACCTTAGCTTTATCTCAGAAAGCTCTATGTTCGGCAAGCCTGTTTGGCAGCTTTTCTGGAGCTCATAAATCAAAAGATGCAGAATAATTTTCAGCATTTTTTGTAGTGAGGCCACTCCCCAGGTCTGTGCCTCACTGGGATGGTCCCTGGGATTAAACTGTGGTTGAGGCAGGAACAAATACAGATAGTAATGAGACTTGCTGCTACTCTCTTTAGGGCCAAGAATCTACCAAAAATTCAGAATTTGATAATAATTCTTTGATACATGGATATACACTCCGATTAACTGACTTAAACCAGCAATCTTACTACTTCTGAAATGCAGATTGTACCACTGAAACTGTAAAATACAAAGTTTTGGACAATATCTGTTACACTCAAATCTTCCACACGGGCATTTATTACGACAATTCTGCACTTCAGTTAACTTTGGACACTCCACTCACAATACAAAATTCTTTGGCTTTTGACAGCTTTACAAAGGAAATTTGCTTATTCACACCATGAATGGGGGTATGTATTAATTTCCTTGTCAAAGCGCATGCAGTCCACTTTGCTGCTGATAATCTGCATAAAACTGGATTAACGACTCGGGAATCCTTGGAGTCACGACAGTCAGTGCGTACCGAAAGTGCCGTCCCATGATAGATTTGGCATGTATGTCTTCCTGAAGAGCTAGAAGGGCTGCTTCTCTACAGACTGCTGTTATCTGCAAAGAAACGATAAAAAAAACCCACAAACCACATAGGATTATTATTATACAATATGTTACTTGAAAGGAAGAAAGCAAACATAAGAATATCAACATACTCCAAATGCCAGATACTCACAAGGACAGAGTTTCTCTTTTTTTTTTTTTTTTTTAATAAATGAGGTTGTGGGTGATTAGGACATCCAAGGAACAGGATATAGCTCAAAATTCAAACCACAGTAACATTACATTTCATATTACAGTATGTTGCAAATTAACTTGATAATCATATTACCTTGTGTTAAACTCCTTGCAACACCCGATAAATTAAAACCCCAACAACCAGTGATACATTTTTCTGTCCCCAAAGCGCAAGAGCAGATATTCCCAGGCTCTGTGGGCACTTTTCTTTCTCAGCTTTACGCTGGGAAAGAAGTAAAAACAATTAATTCAGAAAGGAAGGCTAGAAGGAGAGGGGTGTGTGGAAGGGGAGGAGGGTTAAGGTCTCATACCCTGCAATGTGTTTTTAAGCTCTCTGGACTTCAGACAGCGGAAACAGACTGATGCCAGTGTCACTCTAAAGACACATTACTGTGGTGAAAAGAGCTTGCGGAATGAAAAGAGATATTGTGATTTTCCAGTGCAACAGGGAAAACAGTGATTGATATTGACTGCTCCCTTATATCTGTAAATGAAAGAGCCAGCTGAAACACATTTGTCCAGCTATTCAGCATATTTTCTCTGTTTGTTCACTTACTGAAAAGAGTTCCCCCGCTTATGCTGTGCTAATGGTTGCCAAAGCCGTTTAGTAGCTTTTTTAGAGGATTTAGCAGCATGTTTAGGAAGCTTTCACAAGAAAACATGCATGGATTTAGATGGCTTTGTCAAGTTACAACAATATTACTATTAGTTCTGTGCGGCTCTAATGAGCAGTGAAGCTAAACATTGCTGTTACGCATTTTAATGCTCTTCAGGACTTCAGAGACAGTTAAACGTGGAAGCACAGCTGAGAATTAGTGTACCAGCTTCTTGCAGAGGTAAGTAATATATCCTCTAGAAAGTTAATGGAGGGATCTTGGTCTTTCTGTTCAGGTTCTTCTCTAAGTAGACAGTATGACTATTTCCCTATCCTTAACACAAATATAAAGCTGCTTAAAGAAAAAGAAAAAACCCCAACCCAGATCAAACCCCCATCCCTGCCTGATGCCAAACTTAGAAATCTTTCAAAAGGGAGAAGACCGTTGATGGAAACACAGATCACAAGCACCCTGGACTCTAAACCTGTGTCGGTCTTTGAAGGAGAGGTCCATGTCCCCTTGATAAATACTGCACTAAGGGCAACTTTTCCACAAAATGAAGAGGAAGAGACCTTCTGGGGGTTTTCACAGGCATTATGAAAAAACCCAAAATGCAGTACAGCAGGTTTTGACCTTCCTGTTCCCCTCACAGAGACCACTGCCGATCTACAGCATCAAAATTATGAAGGAGGGTGTCACTAGAGCAGAAGACGTTCACTTGTTAAGAGCTGATATGTTTTACCGAAGGAGAAGCTGAAGGAAAGACTGTCAAGTTGACAGATCCAAAAAAGAAAGAACACCCCTGCCAGTCTTATTTCATCGTTTCATTTGTACACCGATACACTTAGGAGGAATTTGCCCATAAGCTGATACTTCTGATAATGCTTTTACGTTTTCTCTACGCTTTACCAAGAGTATTGATGACAGCGACAATGATTAACCTCCAAAGGATTATTTCGTTTTCATTTTATTCTTAAAGACTGGCCTATAAGTTCTGTGATAACTGAAAATTACTAGACAGGAGGAAGCACCAGAAAACTGATTTTTCTTTTTTGTTTCCCTGGAGCACTTCATCTGCTTTTAAGGGAAAAGGAAAGAATTTTAAGGCATGAATTATCGTCCTCTCTTTTCCTGTCTGCACTCAGAACTTTTGTGGACTAAATATTTTATATATTATTGAGTAATAAACAGCAGGCATTATGGCACAGCGTTTAAAATTTGGGCCCTCGCGTCTGGTCCCAGAAGTCACGTGGCGTTGTTTCCATTCCTTGGCTAACCCAGAGTATCAGGTTTCCAGGGTGAGAGATTCGACAAGGCAAGTTTGGTTGTTTTTCTTCGTTCAAGTATGCAAACTTTAAAAAAAAAAATCCTCACAAGCATTCTCACTAGCTAGTAAAGCTAAATCGCTCATGGAAAGCAAACACAAGTAGTAATATAGCCACAGTGAAATGAGAGTGAATTCATCTGGTGAAACCTGCTGCGTTATTGGCCTAAGGTCTACTGGTTTTTCATAGATATTTCTTGTTGCAGTCAAGTTAGGACACTTCTTACTAGGTCAAGCAACTGAAGAGTTTTTAAATGTCATTTCTGCCTAGATTAAAAAAACACCATAGATTGGGTCAAGTGAGGCAAAGAGGGAAGGTAGCAGAAGGGGCTAATCAACAACAAAGGAAGAAAACCAGCGGCTTTGCAGCAAGGTACAGATCCTTCCCAGGTTTAGCGGCACTCAAAAACCAGGGGCTGCATCTAGATCATCAGTTTTAAAAGCCTGCAACAGACCTATCCTCAATGAATTTGTCCAATTACTTTCTTAAATCACTTCTCCTTTTGGCCTCCACAACATCATCCTGTAATGAGTGCCAGGGTCTAATCATGCATCATATAGAAAAGCGCTTCTGTTTGTCTTAAACCTGGTAATTTCAGCAAGTGCCTCCGAGTTCCTGTGTTATGAGAACGGTGATTCATCTGTCGTTCCCCATTCACCTTCCTCGTATCGTCGATGATTTTACAAAGTTTTCTCTCATCCCCTCTCAGTCAAGTCTTTGCAAGCAGAAGAGTCCTCAGTGATTCAGACCATGCTCCCACAGAACTTGCCATCCTTCAGCCCGTCTGCCACGTCGTCTTCGCTGGTTCTGCTCGATCCTCTTGCTGCTGAGCAGCTGAAGCCGTGCAGGGCTGGACGGAGCCGTGCCACGGCATAGCAGTGTTTCTGGGTTGCCTGCAGTTCCTTTCCTATTATTTTATTTGCCACCATATTAGCGCCAAGATGGCTTTTCTCAGAAAATTATCCACACTGACTCCAGTATCTTTCCGGAGTGACAATATCTAATTTAGGTAGTATACTTGTGAATTTGAAGCCTGGGTGATTTTCTTTTCTCTCTATTGCATTGATCAGCATGAATAGCCTCTGCCTGCCTTTATAAATGAATGCTGCGAACCAGTATTACCTATCTGCCAGTTTTAAGACAATTCTTAATTATTTTCAAATACAAATCCAAGGGATCACCATTTTTACATTTTCAGTGTAAAAAAAGACCAAAAAAAAAAGTGCAGTCTTTTGGGTCTCTGTGTGTTGTGAGGAATAGGGATAATGTCCTAGTCCTGTTCCAAAGGCAAAATTGCAGCTCGATGTATTGAAGGACAAAATAGATATTCTTGACTGCAACTGAATATAGAGTGGCTTTCAGCATTGACTGTGAAAGCAGTAATGAAGACATTAAGTGATTGTCAGAAACAACAGTGATTAAACAGCAACAGAATAGGCACCAGGTAATTAAGCAATAACTACTGAGGTGTGGGGTGTTATTGGAGAAATGAATAGCCAGCCAGGTGTGGCTGAGTACTATTGAATCTACGAGCACCAGAATATACCCTACTTTGATTATTAGTATCATTATAAATAAAAGTTTAACAAACACAATTCTAATTTTCAATGGAATGAGAGCAAATTACTGACCTATGCATTAGTCTGCTATCTGCAGTCCCCTCTTAGCATGGAAATAATTTTGAATTCATGTATTAAAAACAGATCATCATTTTTTTAAAGGATTGATTTAACATCTGAATGAGTGCTTTAAGATCAGAAAATAAATAGCTAATTTAGAATCCTACTTCAAAGTCAAAGAGGCAACTGTATCAAGTTATCCTGGGAGGAAAGGAGAACTAAAACCTGCTGTGTGAACCACACACACACTGATCAGTAATAAGCAAAGCCACACACAAGCTCACAGCAATGGGGCAAACAATGATGAGTCCCAGCCCAAAAAGAAACGGATTTACACCTAGTCGTTCCCTCCCTCCCCATTTCACTCCCAGCAACAATAAAGTGCCCAGTGCCAGTGACTGTTCCCTGAACAAACAGCATTCAGCATAACCCATCTTTCTCCCGAAACCAATGGTTACACTGCCTGATTCAGCTTGGCCGATTCTCCCCCATTCTGGCATTAAGCACCAGCTCTTTCCAGTGGACTGAAAGTCCTTTTCAGCTTCTTTGTATTTAAAGTGCTCTAAATAGCTTTAAAGAATCTTTTTTTAAAAAAAAAAAGGGGGGGGGGGGGAAGAAATGAGCTTCTGTGTTAAAGCCTTAGGTATTTTCAAGAAAGTGGTTTTGTTAGTGCCGAGTCTGTTGGGAACACCTGTGAATGTCGGGTTTAATTGGGCTGCAGCTGGTGCGGATTGTGTGTGCAGTAACTGGCAGCCACTGCCTGGCTGTACATTGTGTTTCATTTTCCTTTTTCCTTCCTTTTTAACTTGCTCCTCCACCCCGCCAGTTAAAGTTGTAAGGGATTGTGTATAAGAGGGATTAGGAGCCTGGAAACAGAATAGTACCCTGCGGTTTGTGAATAGTGCAAATTGTGGCGCTTCCCGGATGCCAACTACCTGCGAGGCTGGACGCCCCGGCGGTGCGCGCCTGCCAGGCTGCCGCAAAGGGAGACGGGGTACAGGTTTGGGGAGCTTGCTGTCCCGCTCTGTTGAGGAGAGATAAAAGCTTCACACATGGCATTTTAAAAAGACATGAATAACTCCTGGGTCAGGACATCCGTTTCTCACTCGGGTAAATGCCTACCCATGTCAGGCACCTCCCCTTATCCCTGTGTCAGAAGCTGCTCTACAGAGAGCTATGGCCTCAGCCCCACGAAACCGGGGAACTCAGAAAGCTCTCAGGATCGAGAGCTGTCACCTGATTGAGGAAAGAGGTGGGCACGGATGCCTTTCTGAAGCAAGAAGAGAAAAACAAATCAGGAGAAGGTGCACCAAAGGCAGAGTGGCTAAAAAGGAGTAGCAGGGAAAGGTTGCCGACTGTATTCTAAAATCGACATAAATACCTCAATTCAATGCAATTCCAGCAGCGCACAACTTTCCGCAAGGGATTGGTAGGAGGCTGAATGCAGCGCTGGGCAGAGATGGTGAATACCTCTAGGTTTTTGCCCCCCGCAGCAGGTCACTCCTGCTCAAAGTGTGGGATGCTGTTGCCCCCCTTTTCCCCCTTCTCCTTTGTGCAGGCACCACCGGCTGCAGGCTCCCAGCCCCTCTCTTGTGTTGGCTCTGGCGCTAAGCTGGCCCTTTCATTAACTGATTCAATGCACCAGACCATCAGAAAACTAATCCGGGGGGGGAGAAAAAAAAGAAAAAAAGAAAAAAAGAAAAGCATGTTAGCTTGCTGCTGGGGTACTGAGATGGGCTCACGGGGGGATTCGACAAGTACCAGTCGGGGAGAGAGGGGTAGAGAGCACAGCAAGCACAGCAAGCAGGATGCCTCCTCCTCCAGTAGCGGAGGGCTGCCCGATCGACTCATGACATTTTGTGCTCGCTTACCCTGTTTTAGCATCCCCGTGCTGCTGCCGACACACACGGCCGTCTGTCTGAACCAGCTCGGGTACCGCAGCATGACGCTGGCTGGGCTAGGGAGATGTGCCCGAGGTAACGCTTTTGTACAACATACGACTTTTAAAGATGAAAATACTATTTTAAGGTGTCACAAATACCATTTTTTCTTCAAAATGGGCTAAACGGAGAGGCTTTTAACTGGCAAGAGGTCAAGTTTTTGATGTATTTCAAAAAGGCTTAAATTTAGTACTTCTCTCATGTTTCAACTTTCCCGTTTCACATATGAAACAGATAAAACAGGAAAATACAAGATAACATGCCTTTTTTCTCTTCTTTGAGAAGATAAAATTCTTACAGACCACTACAAATCTTTTTCTGTTTAGGAGGAAAAGTTTCCAATACTATGAAATAATTGATCACCCAGTGATAAACTTTCATGTAATCTTTGAAAGACAAAGAATTGCCCCTGTATGTGTATCTCTTCATTCCGCTCAGTTCTATGATCTGTAGATTTAAATGGGATGGATTATACGTTTGGTCATTTTGCAAATGGAAAATAATCTATTCCAACCAGAAAATGATAAAGTATATTAGCATAATGCTTTCCATACAGTATCTGTTCGTTCCTCAGATTCATGTACTGTCCCTACCACTGGAGCTTTGGAGTGTATTTAATTAATACATGACCGTCGCTCTATAAAAGTTGCTTAACCAAAGGGTGCAAGGCACTCACAGGCCACACAAGTGCCTCAGTGAGACAGAGGCTCCTTTGATCTCTAAGCAGTTATGTTTTAAAATGTTACTAGTTTTCGTCAAGTTAAAGTGCATACATCTATATGGTTCCATATTCATGAACACTGCCGTGGAACAGATTCATTCCTATTCGTATTGCAGCCATCCTCTCCAATGATATCCTATAACTAAATATTATTTTTTATAAAAAGATAGACTTCTTTCTTCCTTGTTTATTAAAGAGACATTCAATATGGGCAGACATTGGATAGTCTACTTTAAAACAAGTCTGTATAAAACAGCACCTTCGCAATTTTTAAATAAAAGGAGAAGTATTATGTGTATCTCGTGTCTCTGATACAACAAGCTGAGCAAACAATCTCTGCTATTCTTGATTTCTCTTATGAGGAGTCGTTAAGGAACTGTAATTGAACAAAACCAGCTCCTGCAATGATGTCTGTAAGCAACCTGAGTTCAGAACAGACTGGCCCAAATCTTCACTATTTAAGCCACAGTTTGCTTATTTGTGTAGTTTTGCAGATTGATGTGCACATGACCATGCATGTGGGTGTCCACATCTTCCCTGAGGTGCTGCACAGGGACATAAAGTGGTCGTGCCACCTGAATACATCTGGTCTGACCAGAACGATGGTTCCCACTCGGCTCTTTCCATGGTGGCCACAGCTGCCTTGGGGGGGCCGCAGCAGAGACCAAGTCCTCCTTCTGCCCCCTGCTCCTGGTCTCAGCCAGGAGGGCCAGGCTTCAGATTCACCTCATCTACCTGCTGTGGTCACCCAGTGCCACAAGGCCTGGCATGCCGGCCAGGGGCTGAGCCAGACAACTGGCTGGTTGCTCTTGTGGGACAACAGCATCGTGGGAACAATTACTGAGACAGCAGTGACCACAAAATGCTGCGTTTAATTGCTCTTACAGTACCAAAAACCGAGCATGGGCTGTGCCTGGGCAGCAGACAGTATCACATGTAGCAGTAGCTCTTCTTACTCTATAAAGCTTAA
>NW_009637380.1:146897-158232 GCF_000690535.1 Cariama cristata | reverse complement strand
GGGAAAGATGAGGTATGTAGCCAAAATTAAGCATATGTATCATAACTATAGCACATGATGACAGCTAAAGAGAATAAACCAGAGCCTTCAGTGGTATACGCTAAGTGTCATCACACATACCTCTGCTCATCCCGACATGTTCTAACACAGCGAAGCTTTGACTCCATCTGCAAGCTTCCTTTTTTCTTCTTTCCACTCTCTTAAAAAAATATTTCTAGATGTGGTATCCTTCCAAGCAATATATAAAACATGTAAATTCCAATTTAACTTTTGTAACTACAAGCCCAAAACGTAGCTATTTTCCAAAACGCACTCTGTCGATATGGCTCCCATCACTTTGGCAGAGACATGGCATAGCTACACCTTTCACAAAGGAATTCCGTAACAAAACGAGTTTTTACATGCTGGGACTAAATATTTTTAAACAGCACTCTCTGCCAACTTCAAGTTTCAGCTATATTTGTGCAACTAAAAAAAAAAAAAAAATCACACACATGTTTCTATACAAGATTAAGCTACATTTCTGGTTAACCTCAGAATTATTTCATTTTTATATAAACATTTAATGAGAAAGTTTCACTTCTTCCCTTCAATAAGGAAAAGGAAGCCAAGCCACTAGAAAAACAGAGTCTTTCTATACGTACGTGTGTATGTGTGTGTGTGTGCATGCACTCGTTTTAATTAAAAGTAATTAACAGAATACTGTGTTCTCACTCACAGTATGCTGTTATTACAGAGGACCTGTACACAGAGCCTATGCTATTTTGCTGAGTGCCGTTAGCAAGACAGATTGAATTATGCAACTAAAAATTTAAAACTGGAAGAATTGGAGGACGTTAGCTGTAGCTGTCATGAGTTTCTCTCTAGAATAGCAAAATGAAAGAAAAAACTACAAAACAGATTTGGCAGCTTCTATCTTATGAAATGTATCATAGTGTAAGTGTTAAGCAGTTGTTGCATTTGCTTGCTTTCTTTTCAGATTTTGAGGCAGACAGATATGAGGTTAGGTGATACATTCAGCATATTCCATTATTTCTTGCACTGAAAAATAATTCATGCCTTTGCTTCTCAAACCAGCAATTCCTTTCTCAAGTTTAACCTGGGAGAGTAGCAGAGGCCTTAAACTCCTATCAAAACAAAGCAAAGAAAAGCGATTCTGCTAAAGGAATTGGGAGAAGTGCCCTCCCTTCCTTAAAAATATTTATTTTTTTCATCAATACAGCACAGCCAGTCCAGAACTGTCTTTCAACTCCTTTCAGCTCCAGCAGCATTTCTATTACGTTATATCACCATTTAAAGATTGCTAGAGCCCTAAACTTTTGAAGCCACCCAGCAAAAAGGAAAGCAAAAAATTCTTTTTTCATGGGTTTATTCAATCTCTCCCTTCCATCCTGTCTTTTGAGCTACGGCAAATATTGTCTTGGATTTGGATCTTGCATAGTAGGTTAGTAGCAACTGTATTTGTAGTTACCTACATATGAGGTATCATAATACAATATAGCAAAAGCAAACAAACTTAGTTAAAAATAACGGCCACGAAGTCTAGCAAATCTTCTGGAAGCTTAGTGCTTCTATCAATTTGGCTAGAAAGCATACAAATCCTATGATAATGAGAATAACAGAGATGTAGAGTTTCTGGGTCTCTGTATGGCTGTTCACACATGCATACACATCCCGAGCTGAGGCAGGGAGTGAGAAAAGACACTTGTTGTGTAGGGCCTTTAGACTGTAAGATGAATAATGTCCTTAATGGAAGCTCTCTTCCTTTTATTTATTGGGTTCTCAGCTCCTGGAAGGTGCGAGATGTCTCCTGTGGAGTATCTATTTCCTTGGCGGAACACTAGAGGAATTTTGGACTGTTTCTAAGTTTACCTCTTGGAGCTTCCCATGGTACCCAGCTGCTCATGTTTCCCAGGAAAATCAAGGAGGAGGGCTACTGCATGCCTGTATTCCAGGGAGGCAAAATATGGCTGGGAGGACAGTCAGACCTAGAAAGCAATGCTGTTAGCCACAGCTAGATGCCTCTGTGTATGATTATTACTCCTCAAGGAGGAAGCAAAAAGGCTGCTAAAGAACTTAAAGAAAGTTTTAATGGAAGTTTTGTTTGAGCAAGAAAAGAAGTAATTGTAGCAAGAAAAAGATAAATATATGAACAAGAAAAGTGGTGTACCAACAATTACCTTGATTTAAGGATTTATGGAAGGGGTATATTTTAATGGAATAGAAAGTCAATGCAATAGCAGTAAGACAGACATGACAGTGTGACCTATGATTCCCAACAGTCAGTCTAAACCAGTGATGCACTGGTCACCATCTCGTTTTGATCTGGCCCCTTGATAAGCCTGTTCAAGTGCTAACCAGCAGAAACCTAATCCAGCAACACAGAAGAGAGTAGTTTTTGCTGGTTTAGCACCCTGAACTGGGTCACTCAGGATGCAGGCAGGAAGGCAGGCGAGCAAGGAAGGCTCTGAAGGCAAGGAGAGGATGAGACTGCAGCAGAAAGCGGGTTTGAAGCACACAGAAGCTTAAGAGACATACTGAACCTACATACAAACGCTTTTACTTTGTGCAACTTCTTTCATTCATCTGCCAGTTCAAAAGCCAACGCAAGATGCACCTAATTAACAAAAGTATATGCCTGGCGTAATAGAGAGGCATTCACTGATGCAGGCGGCCTTGTGAGTGGTCCTTTCAGGTGGGCAGCCCCCACATTTTCCATAAGGATCTTGGTGTTCTGACCTGACACCCCTCAATCTACTGGCTTTAAGATTTGCATGCTTAAAAAAAACCCCAACAGTATTTTGAGTTATTCAGTCATAAAACACTCAATACAATTCTACTGTCAATAACAGCATGTCAGCTTACCACTTTTAGTTTCAATAAAAGCTTCCAACAATACATCTCAGGGGTATCCCTGTTGTGTCTACTGAATATAGTCCATAGGTAAATGTGACCCGCTGCTTCTGGTCTAAAATACCCCAGTCCAGTGAACCACTGAGTGTGTACCATGAGGGATTCATAGCACTGTCCCAACGTACCAGCTCCCCCACAAGTGGAGCAGCTTGTCACCAGTATAGTTGGCCCCCATCACCCTGGGAATGAGCCAAAGAAGAGAATGAGGCAGCCTAAGGTAAAATGCTGAAATATAAGAACTCGCAGTCAGAGCTGTCACTTACCTTCAGTGAAAAGTTACGAGTGACCAGATTAACAAGGCATCTGCTTTTGCATTGTTAGCATTAAAACTTGTCATTTGAGTGCCCTCCTGCTGCTGAGAAAACTGAGTCCACGTCCTGCCTGAAAGTCACTTCAGTATTCTGGACAACCGGATCTGCTACTCTGTGGATAACAGATCTAATTTAGCAAATTCCTCCATTTCTTTGCTTTCATACTCATAAACTCCTTCTCAGTTTGTGCCATGTTATTGAGAAAATCTTGGTCTCTTGGGTTTTCTCCCCCTCATTCCTTGTCTAGGCAAGACAATGTAATGCAAATTTCCAGCACTGTGAAGACTTTGAAAATGGGTCATTTGCATTTCTCTTCACTTAACAAAGATGTTTTACGTTCAAAATTCATCCTCAACATTTTTGCAAATACGCATAGGAGGAAGCAGAGGAGTCTCCCTTCCCTTTCCTCCAGCTTGTATGCAGCTTGCTTTTTAATGTTAACAGCATTTGAACTTCTAAGAAGTTGCAGATTAGCATGATACTCAAACAATTTAAGGCCAGAAATTTATGAAATTTATGCTTAAGGGCGTTCAGCCATGAGGATCCCCCTAAAGCTCTCTGACATTTGCTGGCCTTGGCCACGGTGCTCTAGATTCCACGTTCCCCACTTCAAGCCCTTGCCTTTGGGCTTAGATCAAAGCACAGTAGCTCTGGGTCCTCTGCACAGGAGGCACAAATCCGCAAGCCCCCAGGAGGCCCCTCAGGCCACCCCAAACCCTGCCGAGAGGCACCTGCCTTTTCCCAGCAGTGACAGAGGGAGGTGAGAGTGATGACACCCGTTAGGTAGGTGCTTAACATTTGAGGAAGGCTGTCTGTAGACACAGTCGCATACTGTATTACTGTTTTCACAGTCATGGAGATAACACCAGGCGTCTCCCACCTTCCCTGGCACCAGGAATATTTGCCAGGATGGCATCTAACACCATGGCAGAGGCTGAGATCAAGGGATCAAGGGAGGAGGGAATGATGCCCGAAGGCGCTGCTATAGCTGTAGTACAGCGGAGGATGCCACAAGAGCGAGCTGAGAAAGGTCGACTATGACAGAACTAAGGACCACAGCTGAAAAAAACTCAAAAGCCATTAAGAAATGATAGTGCAACCAGCAACAGGACCGGGCTGCACAACTGAAGTGCTCCCGAGGTTTGAGGGACAGTTACACATTGAAGTTACCGTGAGGTTTCCTGTAGGAGCGTGCCTCTTGCTATGTGGCTGGTTTACCTACCAGAACGTAAACTATGCTAGAGAAAAGACTCTGCTCCCCCTGCTTTCCACCGGTAGAAAAAGGAATTGCATCGGCTGTCTTTGTATAACGAGAAAGGAGGAAAGAAAGATGAAGGGAACGGCTATTATGGAGAGCAACAGGAAAGACAGACGGGATCCTTGGGCTGGGAGGGCTTTTGGCAGAAGGGAAGAAGGAGAACATGAGAGGAAAAATCCCCAGTACTGTGGATTGTACAGATCCTACCCAGCTCTCAAATCTATAGCCTGAAGAGTAAGAATAAAAAGCAGTTTTAGCCCATACTGCAAGCCTCTGTATAAGAAATATGCAAGCCTGGATCTTCAAAATATCCAGCAGTCTTCTTTGGGGGAAGCTGGGTGAACACACAGGAAAAGATCATCTGTTCCTCCTACCTGCAGTGCTGTGGATGCACTCCTCTTGACAGAGCCTGCAGCGCATGTATGCCTTCTCATGAATATCCACAAATATTTTACTATGCTGAATTGTGCAGCCAAGTTATGGAATTACATAGTAAAGCACAACTGCTCTCTGCAGTGCCGTTCTAGCCTATCTAGCAGGCTCCGTTATCACCTAGCAGCCCACTTTGCATGGCACAGAAGTGTAGAGGAGGATGCTAAGGATGACAGCATCCAACAGCACGTGCCAAGTGGCTGTGAGTGGAAGAGGCAGAAAATAAAGGACACCTTAATTAGTGGGCAACACTGACACTGTCTTTAGCTCACACTGCTCTGTCTTCCGAGCATAGATTTCTACAACTGGTATTGTTCCCAGTCCCTTGGCAAGAGATGAGTTCATAAGATTTGCTCAGAAATTTCTAGTGGAAATACATTTACTCATTCTATGTTAGATGCACAGACTCTAGGACTGCGACAGCAAGTACTTCAGCCCCTCTTCAAACACGGTAAAAGATGATCAAAAGAACGAAGACAGCAGGTACAGGATGCTACCACAGAAGCAGTGGTTTCCATACTGAACCAAAAACCAAATGCTGTTTTCTCTCCGCTTTGTAATTTATTCAGTACTGTAAAGATCAGGAGATGTTCTTAACATTTCATACTTGATACAAAATTTAATACTTTTCATGGTATCTGGAAGACTTCGTGATATCAGTCATTTGCTTTGTATGGTACAAGCAAGTTTTAGATGCGTGAAATGTCATAGGGAAGCTGGATTTCATTGCTTCCTTTCATTTGTGCGACATCACACAACTGTTACTTACCTCAGCAGCCAGAGTTTGTGAAGGCACTTGTTTCAGCCAAAAGGGTACATACGAAGTGCCTCATCTGTGTGTTCACAGGCCGCATCAGCAGCTACTTGCTAAATTAAAGGCCACGAGTAAGTCATATTGTATCCATAAGCACATGTATGCCACAGGTCTCTCCCCTTCTAATATTTCCCTCAGCTGCGGATTATTCAAAATCTCACAGAAGACATATTTCAACATTCGTGGTTTTTTTTTTTTTTTGGTAAGAGGAGGACCTTCCACTCCTCAGTGGACACAGTATTCAAACCACACTGCCAAATATTATATGATGTCCTTTCCAGAGTTAATTTTTAATTTCCTGAGTCTACTGCATGAGAAATTTTCAAATTGTCTTGGCAGTCACTTCATGGCATGTGCAGACCTAATTGCAGAAGTGAATGCAGAGTCAGCCCAAATGAAAACCTCTGGACTAACTGAAGAATTTCTGCAGAATTAGTTACTTGGTTGAATTAAGTTCCAGAGAGCACCGCAGTCCAAGAAACAATTGCAAATGTAATGCAAAGGGTGCAAGCCTTTCTTGCCCCAACCTGCTGTGCAATAAGAGGAGGCAGGTGTCTTCAACATGTCACTCAAAAACCCAATGATTTTCAATTTTCACTTTTAAATGCCACAATTCATAACCCACAGGTGTTGTGCACAGCTATAAATCTTGGCACCCTCTTCACTATGAAAGAATTTCCCCTGGTGTTCAATTTTCTTTGCTTTACCTTAAGTCACCCTAATCATGCTGACATCTACTATCGATGATTATATTAGCCCTAAAAGATCCTTAAACAAATGAAAAGGACTGACTTCCACTCCTAAAGTTCTGCTTCCAATTTTCTAAAGGAAATTAAATAATGTATAAATCAAATGCTGGGCGCAGGCCCAGGCAGCTGAACATCGCTTTGTCCTTTCAAAGTGAAGAGGAAGTGTCTGCTACAGTAGGGACAAGCCAAGAGAAATAAAGCTTAACCTCAGCTCCATGTGAAAGCGATTTGGGATAATAGGGGGAATCTGCAAAGAGGTTAAAACGGGGACCACATACTAACAGGAGAACTTTACATGATGATCAAAAATATATCAAGAGCTGACCTTCACCTAGGGGAGCTGCACAGCCCTGGCAGCCTCTTACACCCAAGCGGAGTATGAAGGGCAGGAGAAAGAAGAGATGAGCAGGAAGTCAAAAATCTATTTATAGCTGGCATTTGTCATGTCACGGTAATCTTATCAGGGTTTTCTTCAGTTTGCAAGATTTATAAATAAGTACTGCCTGACAGCCTTACAGCAAGTCAGCTACGCAGTAAATGTACACGCTACTTTCCAGTTCTCCTTTAGCTAATACATACTACTTAGATTATTAAGTCAGCCACCGAGGGACTTCTTAATTTATGTACTATTGATGGACTGCTGATCCTTCTCTTTAACACAGCATATATCCAGAAGAGGAAAAAACAGTAAAAATGTACTAGGTATTTTCCTGGTATTATTTTCTAAGAAAGCAATTGCTTTAATTGCCACAAGGCATTTCTTAAAACTATTGGGAACAGATGTATTTTGTAATATGATTTCTCTGTTAAAAAAAGATCCTGGTCAAGTTTACATGGCTTCAACAAGAGTTTACACCAACATTTTTGCACAGAGAAGACTAGGTTTGAAATCAGATCATCACTAGACTTCATAATTAAGGCCAACATAACCCTATTTGCATAACTCAAACTTTGATGGAGAGAAAAAGATGTCACATTCAGCTGTTAATGCTACAACTATGCACACTCCTGGCTATTTACAAAATCTTCCTCTCCTCACCTTTAAAAGATACAGGATATTTTAGAGGCAATGCAAATGGCCCTTAAACTTAGACAGTGGAAGCATGTAGTCTTTACATTTTCCCAAGAAGCCAGCAAAATGATTTTCAGTGCTGTCATTTAGCAGTTGTTCGGTCTGTCACACTAATCAAGTAGCTGGCAAAGCAGGGATAGCCACGTAACGGTTACATATACATGCGAATTCAACAAACATCCTGCCTAACTGTTGCAAACATGTCAGGAAATGCTTCACTGTTCCAAAAAAAAAAAAAAGTGTATCTCCAAACAAAAATACTACTGATTTCTTTCCATTTTAAAATGTAGAGTCTGTATATACACTCTTATTTTGTAGACTTATTTTAAAGTACGTAGTGAGTGCTACTACCATTTAAATCTCGGGATACAAATTCATCTGAACATTAAGGGCACTTGATTCAGAAGAACCTACAGGTTTACTGGGTTCACACACTTGTAATTTATCAACAAGTATCCATATATTTCATGAGAGCTATAAAAGACTAGAACAGGCTTCAGGAACACTATTTCGGTATGAAGAGGCAATTCAATCAACTGATGTGAGCTTGGAGGTTCTCTTGTCCATCTCCCTGCTACCTCTCTCCCAACAGAGCTCCTGCAAATGAAGCCTTAGCCCATGCTAAGGCTGGGTTTTAAAAAGCAAAGCAAGCAAAGGAACGAGGAGGCTTTAGTGGGACCACAGGGCTTTACGCAAACACTACCAGAATAAACTCCTCTGTAAAGACCTCCAAGTTTCACATCACTTTGTCTCTGCAGGTTACCAAATATCAAAAACAAGAAGAAAAATGCAAACCATAAAGAAGGCTGGGAAGAAGTAGGAAGTTTTCACAGAATGTGGTGGTTTGCCATCCTTGAATTTAAACAAAACCAGACACACAATATGTTACTCACACATGAAAGGAGGAGAGCCAAAAAGGGAATGAGAGACTTCTCTCTTTTTCTCTCTCCTTGTTGCAAGGAAGCACTCCTGAAAGCACACAGGCATCTGCTTCGGGTTCCCCTGACGTCAGTAAGCACGACTGAAGTAGAGCACATGTTTAAATATGTTCCAAGACACTTATCTGCTTTTAATAACTGGAAGCTAAATGGAAGTTATAAATCAATGAGCAGAACATGTTCAATTAACAAACAAGACCATTTTTGACTTTAAAGTGATGGTACTTACTAGTTCTGCAAAACTTGGGACTCAGTAATACCCATAGAACTAGAGACAATTTCTAATGCAGGATTCAATCAATGAATTTATGAATGCTAAAATACGTGAACTGGTGACAGAAAGGAGTTGTGATTAATACCTCTGTGTCACATTTCTTTGGTGTTTTATATCTTAAACATGGCATTAACATGAAATAGTTAAACTAGTTACAGGTAGGTGGTTATGTGCAAAGCACCTACTAGAAGTAGTGGTATCCTGTGTTCCCAAACTCCCATGTGGTATGTCTTTAACATATTCTACAAACTACCATCCTTCATTTTCACAGTGACCCGAATCTTCTGTTCCCAAGGTATAAACTGTCTGCATTTCACATCTAAGCTTGTTAAATACCTGACGCAGAAAGCCAAGGGCTTCCGCTGAGAGTCGCAATACAAGGAGAGAGCAGGCAATAAAACCGTTAGTCACCAATTATTTCCACCTATTTTTTAAATATTGATGTCTCCAGTAAAAGGAAAATAGGAAGAAACATGAAGGTCTGGTACAAGGCTGCTCATCCCTGCTGGATGATTTTGCTCAGGCTGCTGGGCAGGGAGCTGTGGGCGGCAGCTCAGGCAGCGTGCGGCTGGTACTCTCCGAGAGGTTGGCAGAGGGGTAAGAAACCCAGGCTCTTCCACGGGAGACATTACACACCGGGGACTCTGGCAGGGTTAGGCAAAAGTCACTCCAAATAGGAGTTAGAAAAGGGATAGTCAAATGGCTAAGGGACTGAACATAGGATTACAGGTCTTGGCTCTATCACAGGTGTCGTTTTTGACCACCTAGTGAGCTCTGCTGACACCTGGGATGGCTTGCCTTCCCGGGATCAGTGCTCATTCACATCCAAACCTCATGGACCATTATTAGCTGCCTTGGACAGACTCCAGTTCATCAGATCCTGTATAGCAATGTCTATTACACAGGTACTCATTCTTATTTAAAAAATTTATCATCTGCTTCCTGGAAAAAACAAATCCTGCAATAACCTACAGTGACTTTGAGGCTGTTACCGTCTGCTGTTTATTATTTAAGCACAGGATATTGCCTCTAATGTCTCTTCTCCTCATAACAAGGTGCGTGCTGAGGAGCAAAAGCAGCCTGACCCAAAGCTGAACAAGTGTTAATACATGCTTGAAACAGACACAAAGGAAAGCGGCAGGGATGCGGGGCTGGTGTGCAGAAGCCTGACGTGCCCGTCTCCAGCAGCTCCAGGACAGCCCCTTGCCCAGAGCCGGTCTCTGCGCGTGGGTTGCCCATGTCCCTCTTCTGCCCACGGGTAGCGGAGGGTGACAGCAGCCCCTGGGGTACCTACCATGGCAGGGACTGGTCCCAGGGACTGCCATGGGAATTACTGTAGTGGGATCTAATTCCTCGGTAACAGCCAGGATTGGGTCCCAAATTAGCACTTCCCAGCTTTCATTAGGTTTATTGGTCCTCGGGCCAATTTATCTGCTGGCGTAACTCCCCTGGGGATTGTGCCAGTAAAGACTTTAGCCTAATAATTTCCAATTGATTTCTGTAGCATTATTTTTGTGTGGCTTTGAGAAGACTATTTGTATATCTCATATAGACCTTGCAAAAGCAAATACCAATTCTGAAGGAAGATTTTGACTACGCAACTACTCTTTCAAGATAAAAAAAAAGAGTAGTCTAGACCATGGGCAAAAAATCCAGATTGAAATATGTTTAACAAATATGGGAAATTAATGCTCTCCTATATATTGCTTTGTGAGTTATTAGCACCTAAATATTCCCCATGGTGGAAAGTGTATTAATGAGCTGGAAGACAAAGCGATCTAATCAGAAGAGATCAGCAGTAATTTATCCTGCAGGAGATTTACATGCAGCAGCCATGTGTGTTTGTTTATGATCTCTACATCTGGTAATGAGTTTTTGACATGATGGAAAGCTGCGGTAGAATAATGCACCCTGTTCCTCACACTGACTAATTAATGCTCTACTTAATCCAGAAAAAGACACTTTAAAAATAAACACTAATTTTCAGCAGACCATAAAGAATAGGTAACAACTGAATCACATAGCATAGGCCTAAAAACTGGTGTAGCAACCTCACAAGCATCGAAAAAGGTGATCTTTAACTCCCAGAGTATCACGCAAAGAGTGCATGCACACATATACCTCCCTGACACTACAGACACTACATTAACGTTTCAATTGTTTCTGAAAGAGAAGTGCGAGTATATATTTTCTCCCTGCAGCATTTCTCCTTTTGCACCGCTTCAAGAGCAACAGACCTTGGATACCTGCAAAGATGATGGAAGCCTGGGTTATAATCTGTAGGAATGACAAAAACCAGTAAGAGATGGCACAGCTAAAATATTCCTTGTCATTCACACACCGGGTGTTAAAGTATGGGTTGCGTTCACAAGTTACCTACGGTAACATTGTTGGCCATCACCCTCGACCTCATTCTAACAACTGATGAAATAAGCAGTAGATTACAATTCCCGTAAGTGACATTGACAGGAGAAGCAGTCAGTGCAAAGATGGTCAGACATGGGATCCCCACCAAAAAGAGGGCTGGGGAGATGGTGTTCAGCCTGTTCTCTGCCTGCAGGGCTGGCTGCTGGA
>NW_009637380.1:117770-146885 GCF_000690535.1 Cariama cristata | reverse complement strand
GGGGGGCTCGGTGTCCTCAGCTTCCACTGAAGTCATTCCATTGCTTTTAGTCACTTCACCAAGACCTTGTCTCCACAGGATGTTATGCTGGAACAGCTACTGCATTTACATTCACACCCTATCTCATTCCAAGATAACTTCCTCACATTGACGTGCCCTTAGAAGTACAAGAGCGAGCATTCGTCTGTGGCTGCGCTTAGCCCTAGGCTGAAGTCTCACGAGTTAACAGAGAATAGAGATTTGGCTTTATCTTATAAACTGTGCTAATATATATCACCACCCTTTGGACTGAAACCAACTGCTTCTCTCTAATCTCCCAATCACTTCCCACGGAAAGCGCATACTTTCTTTAGCCCATGAAAGAAGGCAAGGACGTTAGGAAAATCAGAGGGATTGCAGGGCACGAAAAGCCTGTGTGAGCTGCATCCAAGAGCAAACATCCCAGCCTAAGATACCAGAGCTATGAAATGGTCCCTTTCAGTGACCGAAATTACCATGGTGGCTAAAAGAAAAATGGCTTAGGCTACACAAGTACTGAGGAACAACACTGCAGAGCCTTGGGACTGAGCCCTCAGCTGGAGTTAAAGGTAAGTCAGGTAAAACAGATAAACATGGAGCAAACAAATGAGTAGAGATTGAAGCTTTTCATGCATATTGAAGTGACATCAAAATACGGTTTCTCCTGCCAAGCACAACTCCTACCCTCTTGCTCATACCTGCATCCAGTACACAAAGTTTGTAACTCAGGAGTTCTTGTGTGCTCTTGAGCTGCAACAGAAAATGCATTTTTGCAGTCCTCACAGCTCAGACCCCAAACCATACCCCCCAGAGACCATCTGCAATGTCCCTGCCTCCCTGGTTCAGATTTCCTGACGTGAGCAGCGAGGACCAAGTCAAGAACCATGTCTGACAGGGATACTCTGGCAGATATGCCCTGCGAGGTACAACCAGGGAAGGTCAATAATGACAGGAATGACAAGTTGTCGAAATGGAACCAGCAATTCCCAAAACCCACTTTGGTTTCAGGAAAAGAGTGTGCAGGCTGAAGTCTGCAGAGAAGCGCCAGCCTCTGCTGCAGCACTAAGCCAAAGTAAGCAAATGGCACGCCATTTCTGGAGGCGATCAGTTTTCTCTCCATTTCCATCACTGCTTTGCTGATAAAGATTTTAATTCTGGTTTTTGTCGGTGCCTGTACCTCAGTGGGTTCCTAGGTCTGCAGAACATCTTTGTTCCACTTAGACTAATTCTTTTGTTTCTTTGCTTCTGAGAGAAAACAAGTTACAGCTTCAAACCATGCAGGGCTGCAGTTTCAGTGCTGCAGAATCCCCACTTACCCACTTCTTCTCTTTCCTCAGTTCTTCTCTATCTGATTTACTGTTTACTTACAGACCATATGGGAAACACGCTGGGAAAGCATGCATCCGGGTTCACGTTCAGAATAAACACTTTTTATGACTATTCCCATGACCTGCAGCAATAGACTAGATTAGTCACCCACAACTATGTATAATCACACAATCATTTAAATACATTTTCAAAACATAATATGTTTTAAGATACAGATCAACTAAATATTCCTCTATAGGCTTTCTAACACCTATTTCCTACAACTTTACCATTTCCACCTGAGACAGAAAGCGTTATCTTTCAAGTGTGGAGTCAATATAAATGTAAGAACACAAACACATTGGTCCATGTGAAAGTGCAGCCTGCAGACTATTAGTGCTACCTGGTCTGCTCAGTTTTCTTAACAAAAGAACGATGAAGTGCAGTAGAAAAAGAGTTGAAAATGGATGCTGATGCTGAAGTAAAAGTGCCACCTATCAACACGTGCAAAAAAAAAATAAAAATATTCCTTTTTATTCTCTGCCTGTTTCAGAAAACCAAACTCCCTCTAATTTTAGGTTCATCCAAAAGCAGAATTGTAAAAGCTTTCTGCTGAACAGAGAATAGAATATTTCCCAAGTAGAATATATAATTTAATCCAAACCCAAATAAACAAAGGGTTGAATTCAAGCTCACCCATTACACTTAGCAACACAATGGAAAGGAAATCTTGACAAAGTCATTTTGAATTGAAATACTTTAAATCTTTTCAAGCTGAAACATTCTGAATTCTATTTCTAATGTAAAAAATTAAGTCAATGACATAAAACTAAATAAATTATTCTATTTAGTGTTTCTAAATCATTTTTTACCAGAAGAAAATCTAAAGCAAAATTTATAAAAGCAAAATTAATAACCACATTTTTTCTAAGTAATGAGACAGCTATGTCCTGTACTACCACATCGTATTTAGGATTTTTTTTTTTTTGCCATCAACCTCTGGGTGGAAAAAAAATAATCTGATGTGTCCCTTTTGCTTTGGGAAATGGTTCCGATAGCCTTTTAAGTGTTGTTGCACATGTAGCTGTCCGGAGTGCAGAATGCTCGTAGCTCTCCCCTGCCTCCCCTCCCTACCCCGTCCACCCCGCCGAAGCTGGCAAGCTCATCTGCTGCAGGATATTTGCAGAACATCTCATCGGCCAAACTGCCTGCTTGCATCACGTTACAAGACTTAAGCAGAACACATGGAAATCTTCCTTTTGTTAAAACCATACACAAAAGATGAAAAAATACAGAGATTTCATGAGGTAAGTTGGCTTTTTGTAGCTCTTTTTTTTTTTATTAAATGGAGGTCGGGCATTATTTCTACAGGCAGATGTTGGAATACTGTTGTAACTCTCTAAAAAGGAAAGAGATTTTATTTTTCCTCTTTTTAAGAAATGCTTTCCCCATATGTTTCTGAGATGGTGTGCAAAGTACCGTAAAGCCTTTCCATCCCACCACAACGTTGCAGTTCAGCAAAACACTCAAGCAAACGCTCCGCTGTAGGCACCTGAGTAAGTCTCCTCCTTGTCAGCATAAAGGATCCTGAAGGAGGAGGGACTCACCCTCATTTTTGAAGCGAAGCACATGGTGAACAGCTTTCCTAAAGCGAGGCCTTTCAGTTCACTCGCTGTCAGGCGCGCACAAGCCCGTGGTAGCGACCGCGCTGCACAGAAAGTCAAGCTGTTCCTGCAACAGTCAGCGATCGATCTCCGCCGGCTGGCTGCCTCCTCTGCCAGCTCCATTTGAACTTGGAAAAAGTGGTATCTGGAAAATTGTTTAAAACTGCAAATTTATTTTCAATGGGTTTTCTTGTTGTTCTGCTTGTTTTGGGGGCAGAAGGCTGGAGCGGGAAGAGTCATTACATGGTGAAAAGCAAAAAAACCACATTTTCATGTGTGATTACTTATATTAATATGTATCATTTTACATACTTGGTATATCTACATATGGAACCTATTATTATTGAGGAAATGTTTTTTTAATGAAGAAGACTGAACAATACTTAGGAGAGAAAATGTTCAAACCGATGTTAATTTGCAGCAGAAGTAACAAAATATTTTAATAAAAAACAGTAAAAAGACTGGCCTTCATATCCAGGATCAGCCCGGTCCTATGTTTACACCTTGAGAATAAAATTCAACTTGCATGGCTTTTCCAAGCTCTGCAAACCTCCTAAACTGAAATTTAAACTCTGTCAAGCAGTTTTAAGAATAAGATCAGTACTTCAGCTCTACAGAGAAACAGAGATAGCTCATTATATTTCTGTTTTCCAGATCCATGGAAGCATTTTTTACTCCCTCCAATTTTTTTACACAGCCTGTGCCTACCCTCCCTTCCTAGCCCCCAAACTCATCCAAAAATAAATTAAAAAAGAAAGGGGGGGGGGGGATTTAGGTAATACAATCACTTCTGTATAAATGTAGCTAATTATATTCTCAATTGCTGAGCACTGTTTCCTCTCCCTGCATGCTGGGGTTAATTAAGCTTTCCTTAAATGTTGCATATAAATTAAGGAGAAACAAACAACAAAAAACCCTCACTATATTCAAATGAAAAAAATCTGGTGCTAAAAAGTCCTGGCAGGCTGAACGTTAGTACAATAAAACTCCTGGATTTAAAATGGTAAAAATAAAGTGACTAAAAGCTCTCTATTTTAAAAATGAGAGACTTTCAAGAAAGACCGTTCACTGTAGGAAAGAGATACTTTCTTTCAAGAATCATCTCAAAACCAAGGATGAATTATTAGTATCAAAGGTAAACCTCAAAATAGACTCTCTCTGTTATCATAATGCAAATATTAATGCGTATTTGCTATTCCTGCCAAATGTTATCAGCGTTGTTCCGACTCGCAGGGTACAACCTGTTCTGTGCAGATCCTGACTGGGCTAGGACTGGACTAGGTTTATCATTTTAACACCAGTAACGTTGTTTTGTTCACCTTGAGAAACCACTGCATGGGCAATGATGGCAAGAGGATACTGCACGGGTCCCCGCTCTGGCTCTTTAGGAAAAGCCTGAGGAGCCCCAGGACGGGGAGCTGAGCAGAGCAGGTCCTGTGCTCCAGGGAGCTGTCACTGGCCATGGCTCTCACCACCTACTTTAACTTACCCTCTTCAGTCACTCTTGGCAAGCCAGCAGATCTAAGCATTTTTTTTAATAGGTTGAATTACTTCTGCTGCATTCATTTTTTCTTTTCTCCTTCTTCTTCTTCGTCCTTCTTTTTTTTTTTTTTTTTTTTTTTTAAATTTAGCAACTTTCTAAGCTTCCTTGCTGTGTTTTCCAAGTCCCTCTTTCAATGGTACAGTATCAGAATGGCAATGAAACCAGCACCCCCCCCAGCCATTCTGTAGTGGCTTGATGCAACCTACTGGTAACATCTCGCAGGAGCTCAGTACCCAAAAAATGCGTGGCCTGCGAAAGACACAATTTGTAATAATGCACCAGAGGTATTTTGAAAGTAGTTCCTGATTTTGAATCCGCACACTGCAAAAACAGTCCTCCTCAGTATATGGCAAGAAATAAGGCAAATTATAATCTGTTCTGTTACTCAGGTGCCACATAGATACTACCAAATACAACACTGAATGCCTTCCGAGTCTTATGTAACGACGGATTTCAATTATAAATGTCACACAGGCATCATTTCAGGCTTTGAAATATGGTTTACTTATTACCAAATAGGATGTGTCAAATGATTTATCAAATTCACAAGAAAGAAGAAACCAATGAGACAATCCAACCTATCTCCCAGCAAGTCCAGGATTGTTTCCAATGAAATGTAGACTAGCAGAAGAGAGATTTATTACCACAGTTTCTTAATGCTGTGTTTTATAATTTAGCAAGCCTTCCTATCACGCTCTGCATGGTACTTTACCAAGCACGACAGGCTTACCTGGATTTCCACTGCCTGTCCGACCCGGGGGGGTCACTCGCTGCCTGCGTGCCTTTGATGCTGCATCTCTGTAGCTAGTTTCTACAGATGGAGCTATTTTTGAAAGAACTTATTGGATGACAATAACCTCACAGTGGCAATGGAAAAAAAAAAAAAAAAAGAGTTTGCTGCTTCAAAAAGACGTGATAAGACTGGCAGATTTGTTTTTAAAAGTCAGGCTGTTCTTTAACGTGCCTACAGTAGCACTGAGGCCACACTGAGTTGTACTCAATTTCAAAGTGCCAATTAAAAGAAGAAGGATGCATCCGGCTACCGCTCCTCACAGGCACATATAGCCATGTCTCATATTAGAAATCTGTGAAAAGCAATATTGAAAAACCTGGAAACATTTACAATGGCTTAGCTTGGGACTAACTGAAACCAAGAACATGCCTTCTCTTTGATCCCATTAAAATGCAAGAGGTTTTCTTGGTCATGGAAAAATCATTTTGCTATATCAAAATCTAATCGCACAAAACAGCACTGGGTAGTTCATGCATCAGTTGGTTTGACAGAAATGAACTGTTAGGAAATGACTGGCACGTAAGCGACAGCAATAGAATATGGCTGCAAAAATACATCATACCTTGAAAGTTAAAAAAATAAAGAAAAACTTGATACCTCTTCTGTTATTTCTGCTATCTAATTAATAATACACATTAAAGTAGAAGACATTTTAATCTTTAGGAATTAAAGAAATAATCCATGGATTTAGCAAGCTCAAACATGTATTTGATTTTAAGTGCATTAAATAATTCCATTTGTTACAGGGAATTTTTTTATGCACATGAAAATCTTTGAAATGCTGTAGGGTAACAATCTAAACTTTGACTAGGCTAGAAATGAGAAGGTATTTATAGTCTGGCTTTGGTTGAAGTGATAAAAGTGATGAAATTGAGCTGAAGAGTTAAATTCAGATTTCAAACTCCCTCAGACTTTGAAACTTGGTCAGACCAACTTCTTCTAATTAGCCATTAAGAAACAAGTATCTTCCTTGGTGCAACACATATATGAAAGTAATGAAAAATATGTTCATTGCAGGTAACAGTTGTTTCAGATTTGTAAGCACACATTGTAGACTATTTTTTAGTTCTTTGGTAAAGGGTACATGGATTAGTGCTGCGGTATCTCTTTGCACTTTCATGACAAAGAAAACAAGAGCAGTAACATACTTTCATAGATTGAACGCTAAATCTTTAAAGACCTAATCAGAGATCTTTTTTGTTTATGTTCATGATTAATTCCTGCTTCTCTAGGTTTTGTATACAAATCAGACAGCTCGAAATAGAAACCTTACAAGTTATTTGTGAAATCCATTGCACATGCAGAATTGAAGAAAGTTGACATAGTCAACTGGAACCCAGAAAATGAAAAAATTTTTGGTTTGAAAGAGCTACAAAATGTAGTATATTTCCAGGACTACCTGGTTTTAAAATACCACGCCTAGCTGGATGATTCATTTGCAGCTTTTGCTGCTTCACCTTTAACAGCAAATTCATTGCATGAGTTAGGCGATGTTGACTTCAGAGGAAGAGCTAGTAGACTTGCTTTCAACACTGTGCCAACAGACCTGTGTATAATTAAGTGCTAACGATAACATGGATGTTTATAGTATGATGTATATTGTACATATCATCACCCAAATATGAATTTCTGAAAATCCTACATATTAGAGAAATAATTAAATATATGGTAAAAGCTCCTATATGGCTTCATAAGTATGAAAGGAGACACAAATACATATACAAACATTTGTAAAGAATGGGTAACACAAGTAGGACACAAAACCCAAATAAGCACTATGTTACCATGTGAGCAGAGCAGATCAAATGAATGCAATGATAATGCTACCTGAGTGATAACATTACCAATTAATTTTTTTAAAGTTTCTAACAAAAGTTGAAATCTTTTTCCATCACCTGAGAGAGACTTTTTGGCTGTATTTATATCTCACCCCGAGTAAACTGGCTGAATTGCAAAGACAGAACATTATCCGCGAATAATGAAAGGAAAGAAAAATACTGCTCGTGACGGACATTTATCAATATAAAATAGCTATTTTTTTGCCATTGTTTGAAGTAAGGGAAGTAATTAAAGTACACAAACCCATTTTGATACTACCACTCTACTTTCTGCACGTTAGTAACGAAATGCCTTCCCCCACTCCGTGTGTGCTGTTCATTAACTCTCCGCAATAAATATTGTACTTCCATATCACACATTTGAGAGCTCTCCTAAACTGGGAAGTTGGGCAACAGCATTGCTCTATGCAAAACCAGCCAAGTCCAGTCAGGAAACAGATTAATTTGAAAGCTTTAATTAATGACTGAACATTTACACAGCCAAGATTTACGAGTTACAAGGAAGTAAGTCCAAAACATAACACTCCCTCCTGCATGCAAGCTCTCTTTCTAATGGTAAACAATTAGCCTAGGGTAAGATACTGTCTAAATTTTCAAGTTCACTTTCTTCTTCTAACTTCCAAGCATTGATAGAAGGCAGATGAATTTAATGCTTTTTTTTTTTCTTTTTTTCCCTGCTCTTCCATAAATATTATTAATAAACAAGGATTAATGAAGACAAAGTATAGGGATTTTTTTTTTTAATAAATAAACTAAAAAGTTTCAAAAGATTTTTTTTTAGCTCATGAGTGCAAAAACAGTATACAAAAAAAAGAGGAGGAAAGGAAAGAACAGAATGCTTTCTGGATGGATAAGTTTATAGAACTTATTTTCTATATATGTTTGAAGAAAATCATAAACAAGAAAAGGAAAGTCTTCACAGATATATGCATATACTTATTAAAAATACATATATCACATGCAAAAACTCTCTTAAAATAAAAAAAAAAATTCTAAAGTTTTTCTTCCTTTAGTTTACTTCACTAAATTCACAAAGACTTTCGCAGATTTAGTAACAATGAACGTTAGAAATGAAGAGTAAGTTTTCAGCTTTTAACATTTTGACTATATTCCACTTCTGAAGAGAACTGACATCTTATTATGATGAGCACTTACTGTCTGAATATTAAAACAAGACTGCCAACTCTTCTTTGGAAGTCCTCAGGCCTTAAGCTAGAAAAGTCAAAATCAAGAAAAGTTTTGTTCTCTCTTGTTTATACTAAATCACCGAACCCATTTTCTTGCCTGCAAATTTTGTTTCACTAACAAAGGAGTGTGGTTTGTTTTACCCCCCCGGTTTATATAACACATAAATACACAAAAATGACTACAGAAATGGCAAGATACCATAAAGCTGTAACACATCTGACTACAAGAGTCTGCGATGAGCCCGCATCCCTACAGCCATCCTGTACGCCCTCCCTGGCAAGGGGACTCCCCAAAACATCTCTCTCCAGGTACACAGCCACAACTGCCACTCGCAGAGGTAACCAGGCACGCAAGCGGCACGTGGCTTTGGGGGTTTGGGGTTTTTTTTTGCTTGCTTGTGCTGGTGTGGCAGTGCTGGACACCCAAGCCCATATCATTGCCTGCCATGAGAAAAATCCCCAACAACCTGTCCTCCTGGCTTCTTCTCTTTGGTCCTTCGTTCTTGAGTGAACGACAAAAACCGTGCCTTGCAAGGGAAAGTGGCTGCTGAAGAGAGATTGAGCGGAAAGAGTTTTCCTGGCACGGACTTACAAATACTTGGAACCACCCCGCTGCAGATACCCACAGAGCCTAACCTATGAGCCGGGTTCATTTTTTTCCTCCCCCCTCTTCATCAGTTTCTCATCAAATGGGAGCTCAGTGGGAACAGCTCTGGAAAAAGACAAAGTTGGTTTATCCCAAGTAAAAAGCACAATAAGACCAAAACATACAAGACAAAAGAGAAGACAGATTGCTGCGCTCCCCCTCCTTTCCCTCCAATGGTGTGTTTCTCTGTGCAATGTTAAGTATAATAGCAATAGTCTAGTTTTATCACAAATTCACTTTGTTTGCTAGGAAATGAAGTGCCAGACCCCACAAAGCCAATCTCTGTAAGACGCCAATTACTCTGAAATCATAATTAATCCCTAGCGCTTCCCTAAATAAGAAAATAAATCATCAAACAAACAAAATCCAAAGCAGCTCTTTTAAACTGGGCAAAACGCTCTTGGTTCTCCTCCTCTGACAATGGGGATGTCGAGACCAATTAGCAATTGCAGTCTTCTTGGGTTTTGCTCTGTTTTCTTCCATTGCAAGCGGTCAACCCAGATCTGATGGCTCATTTCTATACACGCAATGCCATGGACAAATTACAGAAGACTAAAACCTGAAAGGCTTTTTTTCTACCCGACTATCCTTGACGTTTTCATTACTCAAAGACAGCAAACAAAAAGCTTAAGCTGAGAACTAGGTGATAGTTTGAAAAAGTTTTTAATTAAAAAGCAAAATGGTCCATGGAATTGCTTCTAACATAGCTAATAATTTGCTGCAGTTATTATTGTGCTGTTTCCATCTGCCAATAACCATTTAATCCTTTTGCCAAAGGCAATCTAAAGCTTTATGTATTTCCATATGTATTTAAGGGAAACCATAAAAGATAACTTGGAAATAACAACTTTCAATTTTTGATATACAAAAATCTGAGCTACAGTAGTGCACGCACCCGTCGGCTTTTCACTAGCGCTCAGAAACGTTACTTGACAGCTTCTACTCCAGGCAATAGTTTGAATGCTAAGACTAAAGTTTTGAGCCAATACAAAATCTTCGTTAGGATTCAAATACAAAGCAGAAAGCCAGCTACATATAGCTCCCCTTGAAGTGCTTTCTTCAATGGGATTGCAGCTCTCCTCCTCATGAACAGCCAGTGTTCAGGCACACTGTGAAAACAGAAGTTACATGGCAAGAATGAAAATTTCCCTGTTTGACAACGTAGGTTTGGCTGCAAATACTTGAAAGCTTCTCTGTTCCCATATTCAGCATCAGTGACTATTTTAATTACTAACAACTTCTCAAACTGTTTCAGAATTACTGCTGAGCAGCTTAATCTCACTAAAAAGCCTCCAACTCCAACAATGTTATTGCTAAAGTTTGTGGATAAAAAAAGAAAGCAGAACAAAAGCAGGTATTTCAACTATTCTTTCCGAAAAAATCTCATTAAAAAAAATAAAATTATACATATTCAAAACCTCTTTGAAAGGAATACAGCAGAGTGCATTTTCAAACCTAAATAACTTAAGGAGATGACAAGAAGTGTGTAAGCTTGTAGTTCATACACATTTCTAGGGATGGGAAGTATTGAAGCATATCACAATTAAAATGTTAACAGAAAAACAAACAAAAAAACCCTCTGCAAATACTTTATCAGTAATGATCATCCCTCCCCAAATAAACTCAGCATTTACTTTACACAAATGAAATATTATTTCCATTATAGGAGAAAGCAATGGAAGCATAATAGTTGGTGCACATCCTACAAATGTAGCTTTAGTAGTGACAGATTTTAAGTTTGAAATTCAGTACATTTATTGTTCAAGATATTCACAGTCCAATGGCACACTTACTGATTTCATTAGATATTATTTTATTATTCATTATTAGGTTCTAAATTTTTGCAACAGAAACAATTACTTCGCTGATGACTGCCAAAGGCAAACATCCTATTTTATATGTACACAAAGATACCAATATATGTTCAAATATTTCAATTCATACACACACACCTCTCCAATCTTTGCAGTTCAGTGAAGTGTAAACAGTTAGTGTTGTCACTAAAATACACATTCTTCATTCACAGCAACAATACTCAGGTAGATTAATAAGCTTTTATACCTGGGCTCTATTATTCCTCTGCCATTCATTAACATTTCTTCCACCTTGACAGCAATTTAACTGGCACAGTACCAGAAATACAAGTAGGTCAGCACAAGGTGTTCCTCTCTACAGTTTCATCTGGTATAAACATCCTATCTGAGTTAGCTTTCAGGTACTACATTTAAATATTCCTAGTGCCAATTAAGATAATAATCAGAACTATTTTGGATATCATTGTCCAAGTACTACCCTTATTTTTGGAGGACTGGTTCTGTTAAGGACAGGAAGGAAATTTCACAGCAGAAGCGAGGAGTCCTCTGCAGCTCTCCTGGCCAAGCTGATGTCCCAGATTATGCATCAGTGCTAGCTCCGTGGAAAACCCCCTTGAAATCCTCAGCACATCCAAGAGAAAAATGTATATACACGTAGAGAAAGGTAAATTTAACAGTGAGGTTTGATAGTCACATATAGTATACTATTAAAAGTAATCATAACAGGCACTTAAGCCAGTCAGACACAAGGTAATCTTAAGGGCATGAGAAATAGCAGTGGATATGTAAGAACATTTACTCCCCCCACCCCCGTTTATGAAAAAAGTGGATACAAATCAGCGGTCTCACAGAAAATGACACAAAAAACTTCGGACATATGTTTTGCTAACATACTAAGACATATTCAGCATTTAGAGCAACTTGTAATACGTTGAGGATCTGGCCCTGAAGTTGGTGTATAAGAGTCAAGGATCAGGAATTAATTCTCCGTGAAGTGCAATGGCTTTTTGGTGTATGCTTTGTCTTACACTTTAGGACTACAGTTGAGTCAAACTCAAAGCAGCAAGCTCACTTCTAACCACATACCCTGTGACACATCATAACTTACAAGATCAAGTGCCAGCACTACAGGTCTAAATCAGAAAAACGGGTCAGTGTGAGGAAGAAGTGCTTAATTTTTTTTCTTTTCCTTTTTTTAACATAAAAGCAAATTCTACCACTCTGAACTGCTAAGAGCATTTGTATATTGTAAATTAAAATACTTCAAAAGGCAGAAATAAACCAACATTTTCAATTCCTTCCTGATCATTGCAAATGCAATTTTTACTCTGAACATTACATGCCCCCATTTGTGATCACTGGTATACTGACAGCGTGTGCTTTAGGACACTGCAGAATAACACCCGCTGCCTGATTAAAAAAAAAAAAAAAAAAAGAAGAATGAATTAAATTAAAAGTTGCTAGAAATAACTCACAGGCAAAAAATAAAACTAAAAGAAAACAATAGCAGTAGCCTAAAGAGACATATTTTTTTCCTTCAGGAATGAATTCCCATCTGCTTTTAAAGAGCAACATGTTTTTCCATTGCTGGGAATTACAGCCAAACCCAGGACAATAAAACAGCAAAGCCACAGGCAAGAGCGGAGGGCAAGTGAAGCTGGCTGACAGAGTATCAGTCTCGGTCCCTCTTTTCTAAGCCTGTGTTTCGGTGACAGCTCAACAGTCCCCCGCTGCGCTGGCAACGCTCTCCCCTCTGCCACCCCCAACAAAGGGGAGCTCCCGGTAACTCCGCTGCATGCAAGGTAGCGTGGAAAAGGGAAGGCAAGGGCACGGGAGGGAGGCAAACAGCAGAGTCAGCACTGCCGGTAAACGCCAGCATCTCCCATGGCCTTGGCTGGTTTGGTGAAACTACTGCCGCTTTATAAAAGCTCATGGGAAGTGAGCAGCCCCGTCGGCAGAGGAGTGCTTACCCCTGACACAAGTGATGCTCCATTCTCAGGTTCTCTCTCCAAACAGGCATGCAACAAGAAACAACCCTTCAAAGGCACGGGGAGGACAAAGGCAAACACAAGAGCTCGTTTACAGAATCTGGGTGGACGATGCCACTAAAATAGTTAATGAAGATACAGAAAGGAAGAGAAAAACCGTATTGAAATTAGCTGTAAGGTTCCTGTACCCTAACTGTTTTGGCATTTAAGGAATCAAAATGTACAGCTCTTTGGGCTGTACAGAGGAAGAAAATCTCAGGTTTGAGAAGCAGGCTAAATTCCATACCTCAGCACTGTTTGGTGCTCACTTGGGGGCTCATTCAAATTCCCTCTGGTGTTTTCCCCAAGTTGCTCTGAGGATCACTGTTCCTTGAGTTACTTAGGAAGTAGTTTCCACTGTATCCTCCTGAGCTGTTAATGGGTCTGACCTTTTTGGAAACGCTAATGTCCCTTTAGCCAGATGCATTTGGTCTCCTCTGCTTGATCAAACTATTAGCAAATCATTATTCCACTGAAGGACAAAATGTTCTTTCCCAGATGAGCCATGCATAAATTTCAGTGCAAATACTGTCTTGTATACCAAACCTTCTGTTTTGCATAACTGTGCTAATTGTCAACCATGCTTTATATACTCATAGGGTGACTACACACAGTACTTTATCAGGTCTCAGTTGAGATAAGATGTGATGAAAATCATCCCACTTAGGGCAACAACCCCTCCCAACCCTATCTCTGCAAAACGTGTCAGAGGAACCAGATCTTTCTAAAGCGACTAAAAAGGAGAGTGGGGAGAGGCAACGTAACGCCACAAACTCTTGCAGTTCAGTACCGCCATGCCAATGAGTGATTACCCAGACGCTCACGCTGCCCTCATTCCCAATCTGCCCAAGCACATTCTGCACGTACGAGGTTCTTGCGAGACCAGCAGTAAGCAAAATCCCATGGGAAGTCCTGTGGAGTTAGTTATTTCCTTTCTGGTGATTCAGCTCGTTTATCCCAAACAGTGACATTCGGAAAACATTCCGCATGCCAGGTATTTCCTCACCTTCCAGCCACCTGTGCCAAACACATCCTCAGCACTGATAAATGTGTGTAGGAAGGTGGTGATCCCGTATTACCCGTGTTGGATGAAGGCTGAGTCTCTTTTCCTCACCCACCCACACAAAAATGTTCGCTTTTCAATGAGTGATATAAATTAACAGATCCTCTGTATCATTCCAAGAGAAACTTCAGAGGTTCATCTGAGGTCTTAATCTTGCTGCGTTTCAATTTGATGGTGTTCTTCACTTTGAAAATCGCGTTTGACTGTAATACCGTACCCTGGTGTAGAGCTAAGCGTAACACCTTCAGAAAGAAAGGCCCTCCAGCAGTCAAGCCAGAGTCATTTCAGCCACAGATGCTTTAACTACCAAAGTGTACTTTCAAATCACACGTTTCTGATGAGACATACATGTTCTTTTGTAGTATCTTAGAAGTTCAAAATCTGAGGGCCCAGTCCCAAGGCATGATGTGTTCAGCACCTTCAACACCTGTTGAAGCGGAATTCAGTGGGAATTGAACACACTCGGCATCCAGCATAACTAAAGGAACATGTTTGTATTTAAAAATTAAAACCATGAGCTTTAGCCAGGACATGAGTTGAAGAGTCTATTGTTTATTTTTCCCCATACAGAAACTTCACTCATTTATTTTTTTATTTTTTTGATGACTTCACTCCCAAAAGCCTGTGTCTCTTTTTAAGCTACTATACAGGATTGGATCCGTTGCCTTTAAAAATGTTAAGCAGAAAGCCTTTCCCTTATGTTTGGAAGATCTTTCCCTCTGTGAAAAACTAGATGTAAAGAAGATAACACATCCTAATTTGTTGGATGTCCTTTTTCCCCCCTCTATATCTAAGTGCTCTCTTACCTTTACTGTAGATGCTTTTGACTAAAGAGACAAATTTTCCCCAATCTCTTAAAAGACTGTTTACCCTCCTGTACACCTATGATGGAAGGCATCCTCACTTTTTTTTGTAGTTGGTACCTTCCTCTATAAGAAAGAGAGGAGTTTGGGGAGGTTTTGGTTGTTTGGAGTGTTTTTTTATTAAAGTTTATAGTTTAAACATGTCAATATCTGATAAACAAGAACATGCATGTTTTGGAATACATATTTTAAGAGTCAAAGGCTTTAGTTGATTCGAGCTAGTGTGCTGCTGCAAAGATACTTTTTGGCATCAACTATGCTCTCATTTGAGCCAGAGCAAACCTTCATTGGCTTGCTTTTTATCCCCTTCATTCTCTGCATTCCCATTGAGAGTTATTGCAAAGTGAGAAAGATATTTTTTACATTAACTATTCTACTTTGACTAAGAACCAGTGAAAGATTTACAGGTTCCCAGATTCCCGCTTTACTATTGTGTCCTGTAAGCATGGAAACTGATACTACTATAGAAACAATGCCAGCCTTCGCTTTCACCATGACCTGCTTTCCACCAGTTTAAAAGCAGTCAGTCCCATTAGCGTACTTTTATAAGCACACTTGTCTTAAGAAGATTGTCATCGTATTCAGAATATTTGATTTTTTGTTACTCCTAACCAACTTTAATCTCAAAATAACTCAACATTTGGTTTCAGTTTCTGCCTAAAACCTCCCTCTCTGCTACTGCCTCCTAAACTGTAACGAAACCGTAATCTGACTGGGGTTCAAACAATAAAATAAGATCCCTCACTCTACTGCGTTTATTTTCCTTTTTCTACTGGGTTTATTTTCCTTTTTATCAGCTATTTTCTGGAACAAAATATTTCTACAGTGGGAAACACTGTCTTCATCCCTTGCTTGTCCCTTTTCACAGTGCAAATGCCAAGGATTTGAAGACAAACACACCCTTTCCACTTAATTTGTAAAGGCAAATGATGCAATCTTTTTTTTCCCCACACAGATCTAATGAAGACACAAGTCTTTGCATTTATAAAGGCAGGTGTCCTTCCTCTAGGCTAAGTCATGTTCCAGCAACAACCTTTTTTCTTTTCTGTTTGAGACAATGTATTATTTAAAAATTACAGGACAAGCAATTTCCTATCAGAAACTGTCCACGTGATTTTGTTCTTACTTGCACTAGAAAGTGCATTGAGACTATTGCTGTTTTCTATTACAGCAGAGAGCAGCCAATAATTATAAAAAACCTAATCTGAACCCCAAATTTAAAAAGAAGAGCATGGGAATTTGTGGAAAGTCCATCTTTCCTAAAGCAAGCTGGCTGTAGCAGCATCATGAAAGCAAGCAAATGAGACCCAAAGAATTCACACTGCTTGCACTTTAAAACATTGCTTTTAAATACTTCTGTGGTTGGATCTTTAATTAATCGTACTTTATAGAAAGCACTGTGAGAAATCAAACAGATAAAACTTCCCAGCATGAAATAACAGAGAAAATGCTCTAGGAAAAAGCTATGATCAAACTGAACAATCTCTGAGTGAAGACATCCCAATTATATAAAGTCATTAAAAAAAAATCATCAGCTTTATAAAAGTTGGATCTCAGGCGATTTTGCCCAAAATAAAATGCAGGAACACTAGAATGAACCTTACAAAAGTTTCAATACAGCATGACACTTGTTGCTTTAACCATTTTTATTACTTTCAAGGACTAGACTTCTCCTCCCTGCCTACCAGTGCTCCTTGCTAATGCTACAGCAGCTGGAGGTGCAAGCAAGGGCTAGCACAGCACAGCCTCCTGCTGAGCTATGCCAGGCATCAGCTGCCCAGGAACAGCCTTCAGTGCAGATTTCCTAGAAAAAAAAGCTGGGGGCAAAGACAAGAGCAGTTCTGACTGCTCCTCTGCCACACCGGTGAAACCTGCTGGTCTGCATGTGAGGGTAAATGAGACACACAGTTACTGCAGAGCTGTCCTTGCAGCAACCAGACCTACCCTGCGCACGAGACTGAGGTGGTCCTGGGGAAAGGCAGATGCTTTCAGGGCAGAGATGCAGCCTAAGAAGTTGCCTTAGAGGGAGAAGGGAACAATCCTTGGTGTCAACATCAGCTCCGAGGCCAAACCTTGCTATTCAGAAACTTTTAAAAACAACTTCTTACTTTCCTGATTTACAGATACTGAAGTATCCCTGAAGAAGAGCCTCAAGCACTGCTGCAGAGCACTACTTCAGAAAGGCCTAGAAATAAAGATCGAACTCAAACCCAAATATTTCTAGAAAGCTGACCTATACTATTAGCATAATAGAAGCTAACTGAACAGACACTGCTCCTCTAATGCACTTTTTTTTTACATTAAACTTCACTTACACGACAGAAGGAAATTGTAATTCACCCTCATAAATTATCTTCCATTTTCTCTCACATGAAACAGTGGGAAGTAATCACCCTATTTTGCTATCTTGATGTATCTTTAAAGGTACTCATTACGAGAAACGTACATCCAGCAGGTGAATAGAGATAACTGGTCATAAGTGACGACAGGCAAAAATATACAAATATCTGATCTGAAAAAAGGCCAAGTTGGAAGCCAGATGCATACTGAACTATCCACTTTACTTGCTGTTTATTCAGCTCATGTCAGGATGATTCAACGCATCTTTACACACAGTTCCCTATTCATATAGCATCTTCTAGTCACAAAACCAGGCATTTTCCATTTCTTTTTCTAAACAAAGGGTAGAACAGTGGAATGGGAACTTGCCATTCAACAGCGGAAACTATTTGTAAAGCTGGGAAGCTGGAGACACTAAGAAGAAAAGGCTTTAATGAAACTGGCCGCTGTGCGTGCCAACTGTCAAGAGTTTTTATATATTCTTCCAAGGAACACTGACTGAGGCTTTTTCTGTATTTACTCTTTACATCCCAGTTATTATAATTCTTTGAATGACGCAAAAGAACAAAATTCATGAGAAATGCTGTATTAGAAACAGGCAGGCTTTTTTTCCCCTGCAACTAGTCTGTAGCTGCACTCAATGACCCATTAACTTATTTTTGGTTCTGTACAAAGCCAGCACCAAGACATTTGTGATTCATTATCAACCAGGCACAGGAATTCACCACTAGAGCCTCAGCTGATCCAGATCCAAAGGAAATCCCCATATGCTTGGAATTTCTGAAATACAAGCATTACAGTCGTTGCCTGGTAAGAAGACAGTTTCTACACACAACAGAGGATATGTTTATATTTATGTTTTTGGAGGATTGTAACTCAGCCAGAGGCAGATAAATTTTCCCAGGGCAACAAAAGTCGTATCACTGACATCCGGGTAAAAAACCAGCACTGTTTCAAGTCACTACTCCAAAGCGTGGAGGCAGTAGAGCTGTGACAGTTTTCCAGACCAACATTCAAGCCTGCGATCCTTTTTATTATTGCCTTGTTTTCATTATGAGATCCCACATTCTGCGGCAAAAAGATGTGCTACACAAAACAGCTTTGCTCGCTATGCAGCTTTCATTCATTCGTTCCCAGAGTACAGTTTGTCCTCTGCCGCTGCTGCTGCCGCCGCTGCGGAGGAGAAAAGCTCTCGCGGGTTTGACTTTGGTGCACACCGTGACACAGCCTCCCGGACCGAGGCTGGAGGCTAGCCCAGGCACCGCTGCTGCCTGTGGCAAGGGCAGACCCCATCCCTTGGACCAGGAGCACTCACAGCAGTGCCCTCACCAGCCAGAGGTTACCAGTAGGTAACGCAGCCCTTTACAACATACCAGTGTTTAAGTGATAGCTAAACGAGCAAAAGTCTTGCCTGGGAGCATATCCAATGACCAGTCTGTTGAGAAGGGCCTTCAGCATTATAGGAATCACATAAATGCTCCACAGTCATCCTCTCTTTTGGACCATGACAAAAGTTTAGCTTATTTCCCTGCCCTCATAAACAGCACACAGAAAGATGGGTGAACCAAGGCAAGCACATCACATTTTCTACTCTGCTATGGAAAAAGTAGAAGGTTACTATGTATTTAAAGATGGTGCAATAATGCGTACACTAGGACTGGCTACAGTAAGGTGGAAATGTTAATTCTGGTATTTCGTACCTTTCAAGAGCTTGAATTGGCAACTTTAATAACGTTCTTTGAATTTTTGAAGTAATATAATTACTTTCAATTAATCAAAATGAGGAAAAAATTAAATATCCTTTCACAAGACATTGACATGAATAACACTCAGGAAGCAGAGTACCAATGCTTATAACTGCCAGGCAGCAGCATCTGAGAAAGTTTCTCCTTCTAGCCAGGACAGGAAATAATTGTCTGATGTCCATTGTCAGAAGCTGACAAACTTAACAGCAACGAGCTACAAGAATAAGTGCAGCTGTGAGGTCTTGATTATATGGAATAGGAAAATACAAGCTTCAAAGTGACCAGTGACTCTCTTGCAATTCCTCTACACTGTCTCATAACACTCTCTCTCTTCCCTCAAGAGGCTCTTGGTCACAATCCTAAAAGCAAAAGATTCCAGAGATGTGAGGACACCCAGGTGAACTGTCTGGGCAGTCTGGGGCCACTTGCCCCCACCTCCCTCCACTCCTCCTGGCAACACACCCCTAATCAGTCCACCCCTGATCATGCTAAGGCTCACCCTGGAAGGGGCCCTTCGCCTGGCAACAGCCCTCTCATGGAGATCTTCAAGGGAAAAAACACCAGACTGAATTCTGTTTTCTGAGCAGAAACACAGAAATCTCTGAAACATTCCCTTTCATAATTCCCCCCAACACTTTGAAAAGATTCAAGGAATGGTATCTGGATGAGACTTCATTTCAATTTTAAAAACACCATTTTGTGCACCATTACCATTCAGAAAGTTTTACCTCTGCTCCTGAGTACTTGTGTGTGTGCTGAATGAGCTCCGCTAAGCAGACTTCATCACTGACTGGCATGGACTGAAAATGAAGTTTGAAGATCTCCCCGCGAGTGGCTGCATCTGGCAATGGCACATAGATAATTCTGTCTATTCGCCCTGGTCTCAGCAAGGCCTGCAATGAAAACATCACAGGAAAAGTTATAGCACGTGGCACATCAAGAAAGTAGAAATGACAACTCAATTAAAAACAACACCACCAACAATTTCAGCAAAAGCAAGACGCTGCACAAGAACAATCAAGCCATATGCAAGAGGGGTTATTCTCCTATGCTAGAATGGATCAGTCACTGAAAAGACAGTAAGGCTACTCAGCTTGTGAAATACCAGTTTATGGAAAAAAGGAATCATAACGGAATCATAAAGGAGTCATAGTCATTTTCCTAAAATAATAATTTTAGGCTTGTTGCAAGGTGTGCTGGAATGTTAGGACTTGGCAGAAGGACAAGTAGCAATGGACACATCCCAAGTTCAGATATTCAATCAAGACGAGAGGAGAAAAAAAGTTTTTTGTAGTGAAGCTTACAATCTGGAATCATGTTGCTTTGTCCTAAATTATTAAAGCTGCACACGCTTACAGAAGAGCGGATTACTCTGACAGCTTTTTTAATGGAAAATAAGGTAACAATAGACAGAGGCCAGTGATGTTAAGCTTCAAAAAGGGAGAGAAAAAAAACATAACTTGCAAAAGCACTATAGTTAATACATTTTAGCATCAGCTTTGAAGTTTTGGAAAAGCCTGCATTTTTCCTCCTCTTGTGCCACAAGGCAACTGAAAACTCAAGAAATGAACACAGTTACATGCTAAGGCCCCAACACTGCAGTTTCATACATGTATGTTGGCTCTTGCACTTTGGTTTCCCAGGGTTACTCAGATTATGTATATACACCGGGGAGGTGGGAAGGTCACAGAGCAAACTCTGGGCAGCAGCAACAGACAACGTAAGAGGGGACAAAGGGCAGCGTGGAAGGTCCAGACTGGACAGGAGGGAAAAACCTCTAGAAGAGAGGCGCAGCCTCCGGCAGGTCATCAGGGAAGCTGCGGAAACTCTGTACTTGGGTGTTTTGCGGCTCAGCCAGATGAAGCTAAGCCCTCCCTGAGCTGGTGCTGGTGATAGTCCCACGTTGTGCAGGAGGAGGACCGCAGGGCCTCTGGAAGCCTCCTCCAACCAGTGTTTCTGTGACTCTATGCTTGCCAGATGGGGTCAAAAAGTAAACTTTTAATCTATATATAAAACAATTCTATCTGATACATAGGAGAAGCCAAGCTCTTAAATTTATGAGAAGAGCGGAAGCTCATTTCCCTATGTTCCTAAAAATCTCCAAGATGTTTGAAAATCATCTACAGTAAAAAAGCAAAAACTATTCCAGCCTTTTTTACTTGACATTTGGAAAAAAAAACCCCAAACAAAACTGTACATAGCAAATGCACATAAATAGTATTTAAACTATTTTTAAAAAACTGAACAATGTTTATAAGATTCAGCATGCAACCTAAATTGTTTTTATGTTATGTTCTCCCTTGGGCAGAGTAGGTTGAGTTCCAGATGACTAGAGATATTGCATGGCTGTCCTGGGCTGTCAGCCAATAAGTCTTTTCCCAGCCTGATCATGTCAGTGAAAGTCATGCTGAAAAAATAGTAGGAAAGAGCTTTCCTTCCTGCGCAGCATTGATCAAGTTAACACCCTTCCTAGAGTTTCTTTAAAAAGACTGTTGCGGTGCTTCAGAGTGGAAAAATGTATCCTGAATGTTAAGAGATGTCTTGTTATTTTTAAAACATGAAACATGAAAACGCTCAGCAGAAAGAACACGGCTCTGCGGTGTGGTGCATCAAGCTACGTAAGGATATAGCCAGGCTGTACTGGGAAGACCAAAGGTCTGTATCCTGCTCGGTACCCTGTCCCTGGCAGTGGCCAATGCTGGATCCCTACAAAAGAGAGCGAGAAGCAAGCCATCCACGGATATTTCCTCAGCAGACTGTGCTACTTTCCACAGCACTCTTGATATATTCACCAAAGAAACCAACTCACTGATGATAACTCAATCACTGTGTAATTCAGCGTCTAAATCGTGTGTGTATCAGGATGTTACCATTTTTGCCAACACACTTGAAAGAGAAATTTGCATGTTTCAAGACTAGGCTTGGAGGGAGAGGAATTATACTGCAATTGTGTTCTGCATGCTCTTAAGGAAATGCCCACAGCTAATTCTATTATTTAGAAGAAACAAGAAATGTTCACATGAGTACGGTGGTGTGCCTCTTTTAAATCAAGGCAGGTTTAATCAGGACGCCTAGATAATTAGGACATTTTCTAGAGCCAGCTTAGCCTCACACTGATGAATGACCATGGCTGTTGTGCAAGTGGGACAGGAAAAATGCTTGATGCCAATCAGCTGGGAGCAAGCGCTCCCCTGCCTTGCATCAGCTTTCAGTTCTGAGATACAGTCTTCTAACACAACGGAGCACCCACGCTTGCAAAGCACAACTGCAGATGTAAAAAAGTGAATTTATTTTTTTCCCCTCAGTTACTAAAAATTGTATTTCCTCCAGGTTGTCCCAAATGCTTTGTGTTTTATATGTAGTCATAGTTGGAGGCCCAAGTTTTAAAACATGCTATCATTACTTTTTGCTACAATCAGGCTTAGGGACCTTATCCAAGATGGCCAGATGTGCTGGGAACTGTACAAAAAAAGCACAAGTCAGTCTCTGCAGCGCTTGCTGCTTAAATAGACACTAGACAAAAAGGAGAGGAGAAAAAAAATCCTCTGTAATCTCACTTGAGTCAAATTCCCTGCAGCCTCTGGAGAGAAAAGCAGATTGAACTGAGAGCTGGTCTCCACCAGCCCTCCTGACAGTCCAGCCGGACGGGAAACGTGGTGACCCTGGGCACAGCCTGATGGCTCCTCGCTCTGCTGTCACCACCCCGTCCCTTTGGCAAGCCACGGGCCCCCTCCCCTCTATGCTTCCGAGGAACTAAAAGCAGAGGGAGAGAGTGAGGAAGGGGTCTGCCTTGACCCTTCCCGCGTTACCGGAGGGCGAATCCCCGGTGAGAGGCCGCAGGTGGGCTGCAGAGCTGCTCTGCTGCCTGCTGGTCTGAAAGCAACCGGAGAGCAACGGCAAGTCAAGGTCATTCTCATTTGCAGGACATCACACTGCCCTCTCAGGCTTTTGGTCTCTGCATACTTCTCATGGAGATACTTTTCTTTTTGGCCAAAATAATTCAGGACTCAGAACTAAGCTGCACGTAGAGGTCAGCAATAAGGGAACAAGATATCCCTCTTGATGTTTTTGCACACTGAAGTTTCCCCTGGAGGAAAACAAGCTCTTTCTGGTTGCTTATAGAAGCCTACTGTGGCATTGGACATGGCCACCTGCAGCAGCGGTGCCAGCTTTAACACCAAGGCTCAGGTCATGCTTACTTCTGCTGCTGGCAGCAGCTCTGGGTTTGATGGATGCTGGCACCACCTTTTTTCTCAACTCCACTTTTCTTACAGACCTAGAAGCTATTTCTCTTCTCAGTGGGGCGTTGCGTGATGCAGGCTTCCCCACGGGAAGGGTTTTGGAGGTGGTTGCTCCAAGTGCACCACGACTTTCACAGGCCGTTCCAGAAGATGGAGCTTCAGTCTTGCAATTTCTACTGTGAAAACTGCCAAGGAGGGCGATAAGGACACCCGGGTCACCTCTGGACCAGCCCCGTTGCCCGCCGGGTGCATCGAGATCTGGCCCTGACCCGTTGGCCAGGTGGGAGGTGAAGCTGCCTGGGATTGATCCTTGCTGCCGAGCTGGATGAGGAGGAGGAATTGGGCAGGAAAAGGCGGTGGCTTGGGTGTACAGGAGGGGGAGGGTGAAGAGTTGAAGTGGGGCTGCAGGTTCAGGCAGATACGAGCTGCCGGGAGAACAAAATTAACCGCTCGCGGCTGGGAGATGCAAAACTGATTTGAGGCTAGGAGCACACCGAAGGTGGGAAGTTGATGGGGCCAAAATTAATTGATGTGTGTGCAGAGCTACATAATTCACTGATGTTGAGATGTGAGGGTTGCATAATTTATGTAGGCCAGGAAGGGCACAAAATTAAGTAATTGGGTTTTGGTAGAAACCAGAATACTTCATACCATTAAGCAATTCTTTTGCAAGTTTATGTAATTTTTTTTGTTGTTACCACAACAGCTCTGAAAGGGGTCTAAGTGCACACGCACTGAAAGGTTACTGGTGGTACACAGATACAATATTCTTCAGGGGAGCACTAGGAAAGTGGGATCATCATCATGTAATACTTAATATCAGCAATAGCACATCAATAGCAAAACCACATTTTAATTAAGAAGAAACTGCCCCCTTTTCAAAAAGAAATGCCTAAATTCTTTGGTAATTAAAATAGAGTATTACTTCAAAATATAGCATTGGAAAAGATATCTAGCTCAAAAATGTGTATTTTATGCACAATTATGAAGATAATTATTTCAGGAAAGAAAACTTAAAAACGTAAAGCCAGGAAAACATTTGTGGTTCCTGTTAAGAATGGACTAGAATTAACCTTAGGGTTTGCTAATTTTCCTCATATTTTCCTTTATTTTTCCTTTTTTTTTTTTTAAAAGCATCCAATCTTTAGTTAGCTTTTTCAAAGGATAGTTGGCCATTTCAAGAACTACCTTGTCAACACTGACATACTTCTACAGCCATGCCTAACTCATCAAAATCATTCTTAATCAGATCTTATAACAAAACGTCATACATAAATGGTGCAAGAGGGTAACCTGACACTAGAAAAAATAAATATCATTAAAAAAAAAAAGTGGCAAACTGACAAAATTTTCATTAGCAAAACATAACTTGCATAGCAAAACATAAGCTGCACAGTAAACAGCACATTGAAGTGTGTAAGAAAAAGCAAGTATGTTCAGCATTTTTTGGTAGCGAAGTTCATCCGGAGAATCAATGTTACTGCATGTTCTCTGCTGCATCTCCGCCAAGTAGGAACAGATTTTTATACTAAATTTAAGACATTTCCTTTCAAGTAAATACATTTATTTTAATGCAAAACCTAAAAAACGCAACTAAAAGTTTAATCCTGCCTTTGGAGTCCGTTGGGATTAGACCACAGATGAAAATGAGAGGACTGGAAGTAACAGAACCATCCATTTCCTTTGTAACTAAATCCTTCCAACTTAAATTAACAATTCCCATTTATGAACCCTGGTTGTTGTCCCTACTTACACGGACTCCTGAATATGAGAGGAACTTTGTATCTTGTAACCTAATTTGGTAATGCAATTTTTTTTACTTTCATCATTACAGTATTTGAACATAGCTAAAGCATTTTAAAGTCAGTCATACTCTTCCTGTGGTCCGTGCAAGCCGCAACTGTTTGTGAGATCCTTTCAGTGTTTTTGCCCACATGTCAGGACAGATGTGTTGCAAGTGTGGAAAGTATTAAGGTAAAAGATAGGCTGAGGAAGTGAATTTGTTAACAATGATGAAAGGGCCTTCTTGTGCCATCACATTTATCTCTGGCAGGAGTGAAGTCAGCTCCCATAATGGTGCTTCTCCTACGCTTCTGAGGCTCACCTCGGTGCCTGATATTTTCGCTCTCACTCTGTGCCAGAGCAGGTCATGCTCCCAACGCAACAGACCAGGAAGTGCTCGGCATTTTAGGATCTTTGAAAGTTTCCAGTACGGGAAGCTCATCCATCCTGTTTGCTCGATGGGCTACTAGAGGCTTTGTGCAACCATGGATTAATTACCAAAATTGGAAGGTGCTGAGGGGAAAAGACACATTAGAGTGTCACTATTAAGGACTTAAAAACCACAGTGCAGTGGAGAGCTAAATTCTATTGTTCCACAAGGTTTTTATCCCCCCTCCATCTGGCATGAGTTGCTTCAGGAGGCAACCTCAAATTCCTGTTTCAGGTGACACGCTTATTTGCTGTGTCACAAGGCTGGAGTCTTGTAATTACAGGCTCCTGAGTCAAGCGATACTGCTTTTTTCTTGCCAAGAGCCCCTTTCCCCACACTCTTCCTCCTCCTCACCTTCCTCCTTCTGTGCCAACATCTGTCACCACCATCAGCACATGCCAACATCTCTAACTAGTTCCCCTCTTTGATGACTTGTTTGCTGGTCACCACCCTTCTACTTCTCCCAAGATTTGTGCAGATTACTCTGTTGTTGTTACACAACATCTACGGTTCCTCTCAGGGTGGAGCAGTTTGCTTCTTTAACCTGCAATATACCCACTACTTCAAAAACTGCATTCACAAACAGAATTTTATTAGGTATTATTGGAAACTAGCTCCTACAAAATGTTGCAGTCTTCTATTATCAGTCCCCATGCAAAGACTTCACCTTCCACAAAGATTTCTAAAAATCAGGCTGCACAACCTTTCCATCATGTCAGTCTTGCTCAAGACCTGGAGCATTGTGCAAGTTGACAAGAAAAGACATGATAGATTTGACAGCAGGTGTTCAGGAAGAATGCGCACTATCAAGTGGCAATGAGCACAGCGGGAACATTTTACTCAAGTATTAACCAGAAGTACTAATTAAAGGCAGAGAACAAACACATGGTTTGATATGCCAACAAAGAGTAAACCAACTTCAACAGGGAGACAGTTTATATCATCCAAGTGCAAACCAAGATGAAGCGATACGGAGAGTTAACCATCTGAAAAGTAAGAATGCAATCTGTCCTTCACTGCTAAGCAGTCAAATGCCCCTGCTTGTGTAGGTTTCATCTACTCGCTTTGCTTATGCTCCAGGTCTACTACTATTAGTTAATCCTCTTCCTCCAACCACTGATTTTTACCTGTTTCCTATTTGTCTCATCAATAGAGGGAAACTTTTCCGTGCAATTCAATATATCTTCTGGAATCACTCTTTTTGCTGGCTACCAACAGGAGCTAACACCTTCAGCTACCATTACAGATCAGTCTCTTAGTTATTACTGCAAAACACAGTTTACCCTACAGTTCCAGTATGCAGAAAAATAAGAATTTCATATTTCCTTATAAAATGAAACCTGGGGAGAGAACTGCCTTGAATCAATAGCAATCATTGGCGTCACTTGCTTGAACAACATACCCTGCTTCTGCACGTTTCACAGCAGATCAGCTGTTCCCACTAAAGGTCGTGATTTTAAACAGATATGAGCATTACTTAAATAACTAAGTATAAATAGGCAGCGCTAATAGTGCTTCAAGAAAGCAAAAACTTCCAGAGTTGATGTGAAAGCATACCGACCCTCCACACGACCAAAGCATTCAGAACCGCTTTTGATTTTATTTTCTTTCCCTGACACCTGCTGTCAGGCGTGGATGAGGTCCCACTGTGGGCCGAGTAGCTAAGCACCACCACCACCACCACCACCACCGCACCGTGCCTGCCACACAGCCGGCTCGTACGCCCCAGCACCCAGCGGTGCTGCCTGCAGCCTGGCATCTGCACCACAGCCCTCACCTCCTTGCCAAATCATGGCATTTCGGGCTGCTCCGTCTGGAGGTAGCTGTGCCTCTGACTTTGGCGATATGGCACCAAGTGCATAACGCCAGCGATTATCCAGCTGCCTTATCTTGCCTCTACAGCGCAGGGAAGAGGCTGCTGAGCCCTCCTGCCACCTCTTGAGCTCCCCGCCCACGGTCCCCCCTGCACCATGGGTACACTCCTGCACCAGACAGCAGCCGTGGCAGGAGGGAAGAGGGATGGGTGGTAGGGTTATCGCCTCTTCACCATCTACAGAAAGTGCTTGTGGATACAGAAGGAAAAAAACTCTGCAAAAAGCCAGGCTTGTAATTCCAAACCTGCACAAAGCTGGACACACCAAAATATTCTCATCTTTTTAATTAGAGTAACATCAGTGTCCCAAGCACTGTACATCACAGTCCTGCCACTGACAGAGTTTGATTAATACAGCTAATTCAAGGGGAATCGTGGAGAAAGATGACTTGAGGAGACTTGTTTCGTTGCAGCAATGAGACCGTGTAAACACAACTGTGAGGAACAATGTGCTCCTTGGCCCATGCAGACAATACCAGAGCACGTTTTTATGTGGTTTTGTTCAGATAGGATTAAAATATCTCAAGAAACCAAGTTTCAATCACTTCTCTTGGCAGAAACATCTGCAGGCAGATACTCTGCAGCTGCAGAACCAGTATCTCCATGCTTTTTTCCCCTGACATTTCAAACAGTTAAATTGGCCAGTTGGCACAACTTACTACAGTGCTCATTGGGAGCCAAGTTTTGCCCAGGCCTCCATCTATAAAAGTCTAAACCTGTCAGTAACACAGCACATTTTCAATGCAGTAAAAGCAGTGCAAATCCAAGCAACCCTATTGATACAATTCCAGATACTCCAGTTTGGCACTACAGAAATTCAGCTCCAAATCAAGCCTCTTACGTGTATTCAAAGACATGGAGGCACCGACAGGGAATCAGGCTCTCCTCCCCGCTGCTTTGTGAATATGCGCTCAGAAAAATCTGAGGCAATTTATAGCAGATTCTCCACAATCTGCCCATACTTTCAGGACACTCAAACACACGTTTTCAAGCCACAAACTCTGTAAAAAACAGTGCCCGACCTTTCTTCCTCTGCTCGTTCAGGCTGCAGCTGCGCCGTTCTCTCCTTGCACCCGTGCTGAGCGGCAGAGTCTCGGCTCAGGGCTTCGGCGCCGGCTTCCTTTGCAAGGGGGATTTCAGACACAAGATCTTGTTCTCCCCCCATGTCCAATCTGAGCAGTCTTACCGCAGTGGCGTGCGGACAGAAGATGTCCCAATTTTGGGCGGTTTTCCTGCAATGTTAGTAAGGAGCAGGAGCGACCTAGTCCCTTGCCATTTGCTGGATGCCACAGAGAGGTTTTGATGTGGAGAGGGCATTGGAACTCCCCCTCTTCTCCTCTAAACGCTATGCAGCTCTTCCTCCCCCATTTCTATTAAAATCATTTTTAGTAAAGTTAAAATTAACTGAAGAAAAAAAAATCTATCATCAGCTAATAAACAACGTAACACACTCTCTTCAGTGTATGTTTACATAAGAGAGTCCTCCGTGCTCCTGTCTAAGAGGTGCAAAACCTCAGGAATGTCAGTTCTTTTTTTTTTTGATTGTCCCTCTTTTTTTGAGGGTGGGGGTTTAATAAAAGAACCCCTTTAGAAAAGATAACAATTACATGTAATGCAACCTGGAACCAGACTCTTTTGGCAATTAATCACCCAAGAGCCGTTGCAATCCTGCAGGCTGTTTCTGACAGATTTTGAGAGCTTTACAGGAATCACTGGGATAAGATGTGCCTGGGCTGGCTTCTGACAGGGACCGATCATGTACAAAGTGGATTGTTGATTTTGGGTTTGTTTTTTTTTTTTTTTCTTTTTTAGTTTGTATATTCATGCACACACACATATACACACACCGAGACATGTGTGTATATATACACATTTCTATAGGAGTCTGTCTTTACATACATGGAACAACTGCAGAACTCATTTATTAGCCCAAAGGCAAA
>NW_009637380.1:115196-117739 GCF_000690535.1 Cariama cristata | reverse complement strand
GTACGCAAGGAAGTGGGGGGGAGTGGGGGGGTCGGAGGGAGAAAAAAGAAAAAAAGCCTTTTCTTCCTCTCAGCAAAGTAGAGCTATCCATCACTTAACAGAGATACTTCCTGTTTTCAAGCAGTTGGGAAGGCATGACTTCCAACCCAAATACTTGGCTTGGCAAAGTATTCCTGTGTTGACAGATGCTTTTATAACCACTTCATTCCACCTGAAGTTTCAGTATAAAAGGAGGTTGGTTTTGTTGTTTTTTGTTGTTTTTATTTTTTTTTTTTCTGAGGGAGGAGAAAGGGAAAGCAGAAAGGAGAGGAAAGAAAAGGAAAAGGAAGGAAAATACCACAATTATAACAGCTGGATGACAGAGGTTAGCACAGCTCTGACAGATGTTACTATGTAACCCCAAAATGACATGTTAGAGAAAAAAAAACACCACCAAACCTGTTCCTTGTAGGAAAGAGAATTTTGAACTCCTGCCAAAATACTACAATTCTCCTCAGCAGCTTTCAAATGCTGTAACAATGATCTACCACATAATACAATATCTTCCATGCATAAACTATGCCTTTATATATTCTGACTGAATAAATTACCAGCACAGGATGAGATTCTTTTCAGAGAGACAACTTACCCTCAAATGACAAAAATCCACAGCAGGTCAGCTCCATCAGGACCTGCCTTGTAACAGCTTTTCATCTCCTACGGTCTGTTTTCATAGGATTCATCAACAGGACATGCTCTAAATGCTTCTCGAGACCGAATACTTCAGTGTGCAACAAAGAGCAGTAAAAATGTGCTACACACAAGAAGATGTATTTGCAAAGCTGCATGATCCATTTATATAACCTTCTGTCATATCAGTTTCTGTATTGCTTACACCTGGTTACTCCAGTGACTACCCTACCACAAAAATCTTGATGACTTCACCTGGCTTGTGACCAAGCTTTACAGGCCCATCTAACAAACTACAGACAAAGTGTAAAAGAAGTGTTCATGGAACAAACCAGGTATGTGAAACAAGCAGCTTCTAAAGAAAGAAGAGATTGGCTGAGAGGTAGGTAACATCAAGGAAACAATTCAGAAGCAGCTTCGAAAGGAAATCAATGACTTTCCGTCGTTACAGCCAACACTGTGGCAGAAATAAAAAATAGTTTCTGGTTTTCATTATTTGAAAGATCTTATTTTACTACCATAGCTCTGGAAGACCATTTGAAGCAATGAAGTTGATACTGGTCACAATAACTGTAAGCTAAAGGAAAAGTCATTCAGTTCTTGGAGAGAATAAAGTCACGATATAAGCAATATCGCTCATTTGTACTTGAAATTGGAAACCAAGGTGATCTCACCTTTTTAAAATCTGTCTCGAGGCTTATATTCCAAAAAGACAGGGAGTGAAACAAACAAATCCTGGTTTAAACCCCTGTCCTTGGGAGGTACAGCCCTCCTGCCCCTTCGTAACTAAGACATACTGGGTGCAATGCAGTTGCCAGTACCATTTGGGACTGGCTGAGGTACCTCAGGTACTACCAGTGAGGCTAGGGGATAGCTGGGGGCCAGGCAGGAGCCTGCTGAGCAGAACAAACAGCACAGGATGCCACAAGGCCACCGAATCCCAACCATGCTTTTGAATAGGAACAACCAGAAGACACTGTAGGTTTTTAACTTACTACCCGGCAGTCCAGATGTCTGAACATCAATGAAGCCCTATCTGTCTTTCAGAAAATGCACTCTTAATCAATTTTTTTAGTAAAATTGAGGAGAAAAAAAGAAATAGATAAGTATATACAGTAGGAAAGAAGCCTCTAACCAGCATCTGCAAAGCAGCAGGCACACAACGAAGCACCACTTGATGTAGGACATCTAGCAGGGGACACGCAACACAAGTCTTTCAACATGGTCGTGCAGGTAAGGAGCCTTTCTGGGGCCAGACGAGCACATCAGGGAAGAAGACGTTTTGGGAACTGCCAGAGGTCGTCACCGAGGATGCCACCAGCATAACAGCACAGGTGACATGGTTCCAGAGATTCAGAAAGTGTGGGTAATAACTAAGAACTGCATGCTTGACTATAAAATCCCAGATAGGTACATGCCAGGATATTAATACAGTCAAGACAGGCTAATTAAGAACAGTGGTGCACTGGCTGGGTCAGAAGCCAAGATACTCTGCTTGAAGAAAAGGCCCCGGCAGACATGCCTTCTCTTATTATTGCAAGAGCAGACAATCAGTGACTTCCTCCACCCGGATGCAGAAAGACAACCTGGTGGTTTTCTCCCTCATACCAGCAGAAACCACATTGTGTGTTGATCTTAGAAACTTGTGGGTGGTGCTAAGTTTACAGTAATTACACTGCTCACTGCAGCTGCCAGTTGCAAGTGACAGATAGAGCTTGGACTGTGGGATTAAAATATGTACTTTCTAGTCATTAGGCCTGGAGTGGTGCTGATAAAAGTCCTGAAATTATTTTACAAGTCTGTCAAGTGTTTATAGCCCCTAAGAGACATGAAATATTAGATGAAAACCTTTGGTGCCACCCAACTCACATTTT
>NW_009637380.1:102908-115179 GCF_000690535.1 Cariama cristata | reverse complement strand
AGTTCCTTCAAACATATGTGAGACTCTGCTGATCGTTGTCCGTCTGGCTTTCTCCTTGACTGTCCCCCATTTTGTGAAGTCACCCGTAATGTTTCCATCTCTAAGCACTTTTCAGAGGAGGAATTATTTTGGTTAGCCCCTTTTACATATTCTACAGTCAGCCTGAAGGCATTCGTGCCATGGCAGACAGTCTGGCATCAGATCTGGCTTCATTCTTACTACATATCCTAGATATTTCCATCTTCATTTCTGGTTAATTTAGGAGATTAAGTCTTGTTCAACTCCCTGACGAATCTCAGTATTTGTTATAAATTCATTCCATTTAATACCTACTATCTCCCCAAGGCATTTACTTTCAAAAGCTTTTAGACGTCTGTACCTTTGGTGGATTTCCAGCTTCCACATCCAACTGTTAATGTGGAAACAAAATTTCAGTAGAAGACTCATAGATCGGTGTTAAATTGTGGATTATCAACACCTAAATCTTCTTTATGCTGGTAAATGCAGCTGCTGTCTCATTGATGTATTACACTATTTCTTTCTGGACATACTGTTCGTTCACAGCTTACTGCCATGCAATGTGAAGATGCCTGTTTTGCGTATAGCTTGGTTTTGTATCACATTATCAGAGTCGAAAATTACTGTGGTTCTCATGTCTATTTGTTTTTTAACTTACTTTTTTTTTTTCTCTCTTTTTTTTTCTTTCTTTCTTTTGTGCATAAGTGTCTGTTGGTCTGTTGGATCTAGGTTACCTGGAAAACAACCTAGCTGTGGTTTCTGTTAAGTAACATAATGCATGTTCTACCTCAGTCAAATTTTTCTCTCCTACTCTTTACCTCAAATTTTTCTCTCCTACGCTTTCCCACTTAAACCAACAGTGGCTCCAAATAGCAGAGGTGAAAGACTGCACCTCTACTCGATACCACTGTCTGCATAAAGAAATATTTATCTTGTCAACGTGTACTTCAATCAAGTAAGCTGCACCTAGATCTAAAGCCTTGATGAGGCAATTACTTCTCTTAACATACCCTGTCATTTCAAGATGTTACATACTCAATCCTGGACACAGTCAAATATTATCTTTAAATCTATGAGTATAATCTAAGTTATAAAACATTGGGGGAGGTGTTTCAAATAAGTGTTTTGTTGAGTTATGGTGGGGATTAAATCTCATCACGCACATCATCTTCTATTCTACTGACCTTCAACTGATCCCTTCATTCTGCCTGAAACAGCACAGGAGAAGACTTTTCTACCAACAAAAAAAGCAGAGTATCACACTAATTACTATAGTAGTTCAGGCCATCTTTAACTTCTTTTTTTTTTTTTTCCTTCCCCAATGACACTTTTTCTACTGACTCCATACTTTAAAAATTCAGTTACTTTCACCAATGGCTTTTTTCATTTTCTGGGGTTATATTCATTTATATCTTTCCGAGATTTTTGCTTTTGTATCAAGTCCTTCCCTTTATGCTGTGAGCTTTATGATGATATCTACTTATAGATCATTTATTTGCTAAGACTGATAGATTATTGCACTGCTCGGCTGTTTAGTACCAACATTGTTTATTTTCTTTCCTTTCTCATTATAAAGATTCGTTTTTTTTCCTTAGTAGGCCTCCAGAAGTATATAAATGTATGCTGCTAAAGTGTTTTCCTATCACCTTTTAAAAACTTGTTTACGCTTCTTTGATAAGGTCATCAATGTATCTCTTATCTCCTTTTATACTGCATTTACTTGCGGTATAGTTTATAGAAATTGATTCTTTCCCCTGAAAGGGTATGTTTGAACAGTTAATTTGCATGACTTTCACAACTTTTACATATATAAACCGACTATGATTTATTAATACTTGAACGTCTGGAAAGCTGTGTTTATTGTGCCAGCTATGACGCTGTCAGACAGAAAGGACCAAAACAAGCCATGTTGAGCTCCTGAGGTAAATCTGTTCTTCAGATAGGCTTTCTTGTCAAGTGTTGTGGGAGTTTTACTCTCCTTCAGTTTACAGGTCTCCAAATAGGTGTGAGCTTTCTAACTGAACAAGCCTGCTCTCCTTATGGAATGCAAATTTTGGAAACTTTCAGTAATTTCAAAACATAAACACTTAAGTCACTGCCATACCCAAGCTCTACTTTTTCTCAGCTCATATAGTCAGAAGCCATTTCAGTTCCATCCTGTTGCCAGTGTCACAGAATCCCACTCTTCAGCACTGGAGAACTCTAATGTATTAGCCAAGCAGAAAAAATACTTGATTGCAGCATCATTTAAAAGAAGCATTGTGTATTTCCTACCAAACTTCACTGACGAGTTATTGCTCATTTGCAAAGTGGAAACAGGAGATATCTTCAGTGTTCATAGCTAGTGTCTTCCCAGAATTTAGAGGTGTTTGGTCCTGAAAGTTTATTAAGTGACTTGCTTAGGAGTCACTTTGAACTACTAGATTTATCTTGGGCTCTCATCACTGTTTAGAAATAGATTTGAACTGTAGTCAATTTAACATAACCATTTGATTACTCCATCTGTCTTTCTGTAGTAATACTCTCAAGGTGTCTTGTAGGCATGCAACGTATGATTTAAGACGGACAATAGCACAGTTCAGGATACAGTTTAGGAATAACGTGCCCAGAGCTTGATGTTGCCCAAGGGCAAAGTGGCTTGTACAGAGACACCTGTCTCTCCTTCCTGTTGATCCAGATTTCCTGAAGCATTTGCAAATTGCAGGAACTGTATTGAGATATTTTAAATTTAGGTTACTCTAGCTTACTTCACAGTAACATCAGTACTCAAAGCTGCCCTCTAATGAAGAGAAAATATGAATGGTTGCTTTTTGAATATGGACAACTCTTGAGCTCTAGGGTTAGGATTTATCAAAGGAATGTAAGGAAAAAGAAAAATCCTACTTCAAATTAGTAGCTACAATTGTAACATCAAGAGCTTCAGAACTACTGAAATTTCATCTCACATATTCTTTAGCTTTCAAAATTATATTCATTCTTCAAGTTTCTGAATCCATAAAGCCATGCTTTGACTGAAGGCCAGAATATGCAGGATCAAACAGAGAATTTCATTTTACTCAGGCTGCTCTGATGGAAAAATCAGAGTTTCAGATTCTTTCTGTGGATGCAAAGACATAATCTTTTGGTACCAATCGCATAGGCTTGCAGAAATTAGTCTATCGGAAGTCTACGCCAGGAAATTCAGCTCTTCTCATGATGACAATGAGAACCAAAACAATCACAGAAGCTGGGAGAATTGCCTGGGTGTTCCCTGAAGGCTTGCACATATCCCCAAAACACAGATTTGGCACATACCAAATCCCAGTGAAGAACTGTCACCGCCACTGGCTCAGCCTGCGCAAAGGTACTCCAGGTAAAACACTGCATTAAACCCTCAAAACAAGTTCCCTCCATGGACTTATAGGGAAAACAGTGGACCTAAACAGAAGATGAAGGTCCTTTCTTGGCTGTTATCACTTATCTAGGTGACCCCATTTTGAATTTCTCACACACCTGATACCATCAGTAGCAAAGCACGTTGGTCTAAATTTAGTTTCTGACAGAGACCACAGTGTATTCACAAGATGCCACTCACCCATGAGGAACTCCATTTCACGGGGATGGGGTCCTACTGTACAGTAGTCAGGACATGCACAAAACATTTAGCATCCTGAGGGCGTGTGGGGATGGGGACCCAAAGAAAGAAAGAATGAAGATAGGAGAAAAAGAAACTTTATCAGTGTATCCAAAAACTACGGCAATGGTCATGATATCTGAGCCTGACAGAAGTGGGATCCCTAGAGAAAAAGAGGGCCACAAACGAAAAACAGTGAAATACCATTCTGGGAGGCCTTCCTAGTCTGGAAATAAACTTGGTATGTGAAGATGGATCAGGCTAACATGAAACTGCTGAAATCGATTTGTAAGGTATTTGACTTCAATGAAGGAAACCGTTTCTTCTCTTCATCTTCTTTTTCAAAGGACTGGACCATCCTTTCAAATTTTGAAAAGCCTGGCACTGCTGGAACTTGGGTTACTTATGACACCCTTCTACTGTAGACTTCCAGGCAGCAAAAATTTACTTGGCTATGGAGCACCTTCCTACTCTGAATGGCAGAAGCTCCGCTTCTTGAAACTTTACAACTAAACAACATACTAAGATTTCTGGAGAGAAGGTTCCTATATCTATATGCACAGCACATGATGACATTTCCCAGCAGTTACTCTTTTTATCACTATCTGCACTTCTGCCATTTTAACCCCCCGCGTGTTGTCTGTGCAGATCTACGTTAGACTGGAGAGATTTTTAACAAAGGAGATGGAGGGGGGCTAGGCACAGGGACCAGAGGGGTACTCTTAATTGCAGCTATGCCCTTGTGTGTCCTTTTAAATCAAGTATGGAAGTGGGACTTTAAATCCTTCGTTGAGCACAGGAACAGAATGGCTGATGGCCGAGTCCCAACAGTTTTTCAAGTTATTTGTTTAGTGGAAATTTCAGTATCACATCTGACATTTCCTTCACAAAGAAAAGGCCAGTCACAGGTGAAATACATATTGGAAGTAGATAACATGCTCCCAGAAAACCACATTTTGCCAGTGAATTCAAAATGAAAATTTGACAAAAGACCATGTTGACGCATCCCTGTCTATGGAGATCTATGAAGAGACTGGCCCTCGGCTCAATTATTCACCTTTCTTCCTTGAACTCGGACTATAAATGCCCTAAATAATCCATTTTCTAAGAACTGGATTTAAGATTGTTATAATTATCAATAATGTAACATAAACAGTACTGCTTAGAGAACCGTGCAGACAGTAATATACACAAAGTAAGCAGAAATAGTTCTGATCCATTAGCGAAATCTGCCTTACTCAAAGTAACACAGTAAGAAACATTTTTTCTACCATCTTTACAATAATCACCACACAACTATACTGACTTTATCAAAATGAAGGACTATTTCTCACTCGGTTTTGAATTATGACTTGACAAACCTTGAATAAAATAAAAAGTCTTTTAAATTTCTGTTAACTACAACATACTAAATGGATGCTAAATTATCATAATACAGCTGATGTTACTATTCATATTGCTGAAATGAAACTCAACACATTGCAACAATCAGAAACAATTCCGTTAACTTCCTATTTGTATTTTCTTTTAAATTAAGAGAGACTATTGGAATATCCCAAAAGATTTTTTTTTCAATTACGTATTTCCTGCTGTTTTTTCTTCAGGTTTTCATTTTTGTGAATTTCAGTGAAGCAGCTGTAAGAGGTAACAATTACAGCAAAGATGTTTAATTACCCAACTAGCTTTTAAACAGTACCTGTGGGCACATACAGTCCTCACATGAAGTTACTTAAAAGTAAACCCACAGGAATTATTGTTAAATAATGGTACGATTATCAAAGAAAATTATTCTCTGTGAGTCATTTTACATTAATTACAATACATTATTTGAAAGGTAATATAGACGCAGTTTATTCCACAGTGCTCGTAGGGGAGTTTAATGAGCGGTCCCATTAGGAACCATAGGCAGGAACTGGACTGACACGGCTCTCGCACAGACTCGCTGCCTGCACCAAATCCACCCTGCACACGCCAGAGCCTACACTGAACTTGGCAGGAATGGACTGAAGCAATAAAAGTAATGAAAATCAGCTACAAGAGGATACAAACAGCTGTAAAATATTTAGAGAAAATCATGGAATTGAAGACCTGACCAGATTTCCAAATCCTGTTTTCTAACACTCTTAAAATACCCACTCCACTTTTAAAAAATCTCTCCAAACGATGGTTTGATTTACCAATACGGTCTAAAAAGCTGAGAATTAATTCAGAAAAAAGCTATTCAAATACAATTTATAACTGATGGGAGAATATCACTTAGGCAACATTTATAAATGTATAAAGTAGAAAAGTAGCTATTAATCTCTATGATTTTCACTCTTCCAGTAGGAAACTGGATCATGCACATGTTTTTTTTTTGAAGATAAAACCCTCTTCTTCTACAGCAGCCAGCATTTTAATATGAGATTTAGTAATAAACATAGCTTATATGTTACTCACGTGCGCAATACCATGTTTGTATGCATCAAGCTCAACCGGAGTGTTGATTACTCAGTTCTATGAATTAGACTACAGAAACTTTTTTTTTCAGAGCTTACTTTGGATTATTATTCATAGTACCCTTCCATTACCTTCCCAAATTCTTCACTGACGAGTCTACCGAAAAGAACATCACTGTAACTATGTACACTTACATTTATTAAGATATAGGAGCCCCAGCCTGCTGTTGTAAACCAGTGTAGCTCCACTGTCATCTTCTGGCACTTTGCAAATATTTACAGCAGCAGAGGCTAGTCCCAGAAATTAGAACAGTTGCCACTGGCTTTTCCATGGTATGAATCAGCAAGTTTATATAACCTCAAAATCCTAAAACTTGGGTGGCTGAATCTTACTCATTATCCCATCATTGAGTCCTTTTGGCCAGCAGGGAATTTCAGAATTCGGAAATTATCTCTAACTCACCATGATCAACACACAAGTATTACAGACGGCTCTATTCTGCCCCAGGGAATTAAAGCGCAGGTTAAAGAGCTTCCTTACTGAGGGATTGCAGCTAAAATGTAAACCAGCACTAACTGTTTCTACCACAGAAGAAAAGCACCTGGAGTTGGAGCCAGACCATGGAGAAGGGAAAAAGAGAAAAGTGGGAAAAACAGAAGAGCAAGAAGAGAACAGAAAAAGCCAAAAAGAAGAAAGTAACGAGAGAATATTTTCCATTAACATATGTCAAAAGAACCAAAGATGTCAACAGGATTTACACACACGAGCGGTTCTTGAAAGGATCTGCCGTAATTAGCGCTGCAGTTTTACAGCGAATGGCAACGGACACCAGCAGCTAGAGCTGCCCAGACTTTTGCATGCCTTCATTTTCTGGGGAAGACCTTAGGCTAAGAACTTTTGGGTCATAAAAGCAAGTAAAAGACTCAGAAATAAATGGTTATATGGTGCCTCTCTGGAGTTTCTGCTTGGATACTGTAAACTTTGGTGGAAAACTGTTCTGCAAGCATCCTGGCTGAGCTATGTGCCTGGGGATGCAGGTGGCTGTCCCTGCTGCTGCCCGACGGCGTGGGGCCGTGAGGGCCATTGCCAGCCGTGTTGCCCCTGAGTGTAGGCTCGGGACACCCAGCACCGACCGAGAGCAGAGGGGTGAAGCACCCAAGCTACAGTAACAGCACTGTCGAACCAAAGTACTTCTTCCAGCAAACTAGGTATCTCATGTAAAAAACCCCAACTGGTTAGTAAAGAAAACCCTCATTTCTATTAAAAGAAACCAATCAGAAATGTTGATTATTCATATAAAAAAACCTGATCTTACTTTTTTTACCACAGGAGCATTTTCAAAAAGTTATCTGACATAAGATGAAAATGAAACCTGTTTTTCTTCAGTCATATGGCTCTGGGTATCTCGACTACACTTCAATAACTTTAGGTGAGATAAAGAAACTGCATCAGGTGTTTTCCATGTTAAAGGGAACTAGTAACACAAAGTTAAGCTGTCGGCTTTCTACAAATAGGAATGGTTAAAAATTCTAGCTTTTGCTATCCAGGCTAGCCAAGGTCAGACAATTGTAGAAATTATTCTTGCTATTTTGGGGCATGGAAGCTATTTTCTAATATTTTACCGCAAGAAAAAATTGTTTCAAGTTATTCCACATTAACACAGTTTGTCGCTTAGCACAGAAGTTCACAAAAGAAAGCACAGTAGTTTGGTACATAAGATCCAACCTATATAACCATAAATGAAAATTATTCTGAAAGATGAACAGTGTAACAATGCTTGTTCTTTAAATTCCTCTGATAAGCACATACTAGAACTCCTCCAGGGAATATGCCCAACCTTCCCTACTGTCTAAACATGCTACCCTGAAGTCTCTACTATCATCTACACACAACATACAATGCGGGTTACCCTTGTCTAGTCTGACAGAGCATTAGAAGCAGGACTTGGGGAGATAGCCAAATACCTGAGGCTAAATCCCTAGCACATTAAAAGTCTATTTACTCTTGCCCATAATGCTATTTTATATATAAAAATGCAAAAGGAGATCCATATGGAATTAACTGTATTGTTAATTTCTGTGCTTTTTTCTTTTTTTTTTTTTGTACATGAAAGAACTAGGTCAACATTTTCCAGAATTACCCAACTTGCTTTATATGATGAGAAAGGAAAAAAGTTCCTATTACAAACACTGTTTGGGGGAAAACAATACAATATTTATGGGAATTTTTCTCATTTGACTTTTCTAAAAAGGAAACACAGTAAAAAAAACCTCCACTGTGTGGAATAATACAGATTTTTATGTGAAATATCAGTACAGACATCTATCACTGGAGCTAATAAAGAAGTAGCAGTCTATTAGATGGGCCACTCACCAGAGGAAAATGAAGAATAGATTGTGCCAGAATCAAAAGAAATCTGGACTCTATGTGACATTTAATGTACCAGTTACAAGATCCATCTGTTTGATTTTAACCGTATCGACTTCTACATCAGTTCTCTCCAACTTGTTTAGCCACTTGATACCCAGCTACACGAATGCCATTGCTCTTCACTTTCTTCTACCCCTCTGGGTGCCCCACTCTCAACTTTCAGCCTGCTAAGCAATATGGGCGAGAACACCAAACCGTCAGCAATGCCAGAATAGGTAACACCCAACGACAACTGTTTAATTTCACTGCCAAACTCCATCAATCCTCTAAGCATACACACAGAAATCAAGATTTACTAGAAGTAAAATATGCCCAAATCTGGACAGACCTTTCACAAAGATAACAAAAGGTACACACACACCCAAAATTTGAAGTCTCTCCCCTAGTATACAAGGGGTGATAGAGCTCCTCAACCAAACCACAGTAAAAAACCAAAACCAAATAATATCAGTATGGGCAAAACCAACAAAAACAACTGGGCGAAGAGATCATTCACCTATTTTGTCCGGAGAAACACAAAAGTGGTGTTTTTGCTGACATGAAGAAAGCTTGAAGCAGGCAATGGTCCCAATGGTCAAAGACTCATAATGTATAAAGATTCCTATAACTGAACAATTTGACAGAGTTAGGCAACCTTAAACATAGGCAGCACTATCTAGATCACCTATAATAATTCTAAAAAGCATCTAGGACTTCAGCTTCACTAAGGCAGGAAGCATGCTTGTGTCATTCTCCCTTGTCAGTGAAGACACAGTATTTTCAGCATTAGCTGATTGAAAGAGACTCCATAGACTTCATTAAATTGTCACATGGCATGGTTAACAGGTGTTACCTTCACAGGAGCTAACACACAGTGTTAAAAGAATGGGTGATGTCTGTATGAATCCCATTGCTGATCCCGCATTTACATTAATATCTTTAAATCCATTAAATTCTGTCTTTAATCTGTTTGAAATTAATGTAAATCAGATCTTTTAAATTAAAAAAAAAAAAGTAAATATCCCTTTGAGTGGAAGATGGCAGGGAAATTGGCAACATATGTGTTCATTGAACCAAAGCACCTGGTGTAGGTCACTCCCAAGAGTCTTGCCCCACTGCCAGGCAAACGCTTGCTGCCTCAACAGTAGTCAAAAGCCTAGAGAGTGCAAAGAGGAACATCTCATTCCCCATATGTACCTTTTTTATTACCAACCATTCACAAAAAAGCAGCCTGCAGAGATGGCATAGTTTATATAATTTCTAGCCATAGTTTCTGCATGTTAGCAGTATCATGGGTAGATGGCTGCTTCTGCACACTGCTATGAACTACATGTAAATCCCTTGACAGTTTGTCCAGGGTGTTTTGGGGGAGTTGGGCTTATTTTAAGGTTTGTTTTATTTATTTTTCCAGCACACTGACATTCCAGCTGATAGCTCCGGAAGCGTGTTCACATTCCACTATCTCTACTTAAAATATTTAAAAGGTTTTGGTAAGCGGAGGAAAAGGTAGCAGATACAGATAAGTATAGTGAGTCACATACTCACCCCAAGGAAAAGTATTGCTTACCTTTGATGAGGTAAGTAAATAATTAGCTATACTTAAGGTACTTCTCTTCCAGTCTCTCAGCACAGTGTTAGACAGGCAAAAGCTTTTGAAGACTTTAAGAAGGGAAACACTCAAAATTCATAATCTCCCTGTGCAGACAAAATATCATGCCTGTCAAACTGAGCATCTATACACAAGATCTTGAAATATTAAACTAATTAATGATGGTAATGGTTTTCCTCGATAGACTGCCTCATAAATAAAATCAGTAATTTTGCTAAACCCAAAGTATTTCTGAGAAAGGCGCTCACTGATGAAAGTTTTCTACAAAAACATTTAGGGGCTTTGTCTCTCTATTGAGAGAAAAGCAATGGTAAAGCATGTGAGACCAGGGCCTAAATAAACTCTCTCTTTAGAACAATCTGGTGACTTTTTTTTTTTCTTATTTAAGGAGAGGATAAGTCAGATTGTTCTGTCATGACCATAAATATCTTAAGTGTCAGATAACGAACCACAGTGACATGGGGTCTATCTGGCTAAATACAGATCCTTGTCTTCAAGCTAACCACCCTGTGCACCACTGATAGGGGAGTTTGAGGCATTTTTCATTGAAAAAGACACCTAAATAAAGTTATTAATGCCCTTAAATCTCTAATTGACTATAAAAGTGCAATAGACTACAAAAGGAATCGGTTTGATTAGCTTAGATGAATCCTTTTCTGCTCTTCACTGTTAGAACACTTATTTTTACCCTCATCATCATAATCACAAACCCAACGTGAATATGTAAGAAAAAACAGAACCATTTAGCATTACATGCTTTTACACAAATAAAATTATCATCTTATCCCTTAATACTTACCCTAGAAAATAATTTTAGCCTCTGGATAATGAACTATAATATATAACAAATAGCATAACTAAGAACAAACCCTATTTTAAAAGATCTGACTAGTGGCAAGATGCTAATGTAACAACAGATATTAAATAGGTGTAACATTTCAAATGATTTGGTATTTTTCATATTAAAATGTAGATGATGAAAGTCCAGAAGTGCAACGAATGTAATTTTATTTTGTGTAGTCACAAGATAAACTTATACAATTCAGCTCTCATAGGTACTTTTTTCTCATTTTATTTTAGTTTTTACCAGCCAATTCTCTGGAATGACCGTTCTTCTTCGTTTAAAGGCCATTCTCTATAGTAGCTTATTTAAGGAAATTTTACTGAACACAAACACTCCGTAATAGGTTATAGAAAGTCTACAACTCCAGGAAAACAAATGGTGCTCTGAGGGTGGAAGAAAATTTGAGTCAAGAGAGAAATACTGGAAAGATTCAAAATAAAAACAAATTATTGAACACAGATATTAGCTGCGAGGGCTTTACAAATTCTGTGCCACCTTCTTAACCTTTTGGCTTGGGTGGCTTCTGGTTCTCTAGGAGCTACCGAAAGCACTTTTCAGCTCCTATCAACATTTGGTACTATAGATCCTAAAGCCACCAAAGAATTTGTAGCAACACTTCTTCTGTTTGTCACTGACTGACTTTCTGTGTAAGATCCTGGCTTTCACATAGCCTCTCTAACCTCAAGTAGCACCTCACCAGTCTGCAATATTTTGATGTCAGCAAAGAAAATTATTTTATATACTAGAATCATTAAATGATTAAAAAAAACCCACCCCACCAAACTAATTAACATCAGAGAATGATTTAAGACGAAGCAAGAAACATCAAAAGACATTACAATATTGTTTGATGCTCCTCTCTTGGCAATAAGCCTTCCCCAATTTCATAAACAGAGGGAAAACAAATGTTTCCAGTTACACGTATGCTCACACACTCTTGGCTAAGTGAGCCCAGACCTTTCTCTGTTAACTACATTGGTATGCCTTAGTTGCCAATTGGCTTCGAATATTTCTCAGAAATACAAGGTGTCTAGGCAATGCTGCAGGAGGCAATGAGGGACAATTATGAGATGAAAATATATTGACTTCCAAAGGAGAGTAAATAGATGTAAATACAGTGCAATATAGTATTAAGAATTTTATTCCCATATAGGTGATCACAGAACATAAAATTCTCCTCGAGGAATTAAGGTAATCACGCAAAACCTACGGACTTGCAGGGGTGGTTGAAAGTCTGTGCTTCATTCAAAGGTGAGTAAAATGAGAATTACCCACATCATTCATATAAGTAAATGCTATCAATGAGGGCCAGCTCCTCAGTGCATCCCATCCTCTCTTA
>NW_009637380.1:86093-102889 GCF_000690535.1 Cariama cristata | reverse complement strand
TCTCCATCTTGGTCGTGTCCCGTCCTGTCCCATCCTCCCGTCCTCCCCCCCCCGTCCCCCCCTCCCCAAAAAAAGGATGTCAGAAGGAAACAATCAGGAAAACAACTGAGGAAATCTAATGAGATATAGCTATTTTCTAAATATCCTCAGGTATCCAGAATTATCAAGAACATGTAAAATAAAAAATGAATTGAAAGATATTTTCTACAGAATAACTGACAACAGTGTCTATTTCCTGAAATAGTTACTGAAACTGCCAGATTTTTGAAGAAGGTTTCCATCATTTGTTTGTTTATGGCTGCCCCTAGTCTTCACCATAACACAATGACAGGCAGCCTTTAACAAAATGGTGTATGGCCGAGGAAATGCGTTCACTCCCTGACCCACAACCCCATTTGGATGCTTTTAGCCCCTTTGGAAGCAGTAGCGGCGGCATAAGGAATGAGCGAGATAAAGTACTTTTCGCCAATTACCAATGATGTCCCCTCACATCACCTGACAATGTTGCTTCTCCTGTTTTTTGTACATATGATGAACTTCAGTAATCACCTCTGCGTACGAGGCAACATCTTCAGGCGCCTGGAAGCCACAAAACTTTGGCAAACCATTTGGCTCTGTTTGAAATATTATGTAGATTATAGAGGACAGAGAACAAGTTCTACTTTGTAAATACAATTAACAACTGTTACATCTTTACCTTTGCACTCAGGTTTTTCATTTTAACAGTTTAATCTCTGAGTCATACAAGTGTGTCCTCATTTCATTTGTTAGATGCAGAAATCTACAGTCTTTTCCTCAAAATGTCTGGATTCCCAGCAGCGGGCAAGACACACACTTGTCATTCTGGTTTCCAGAATAAACCAGCAGCCTGGAAGACCAGACAGTGCTTAGGGAAGCTACTGCCTGCTCATAACTAAGGAGAGTGAACTGTCATCCAGTGAAGACTTTCCATGTTTAAAAGCCAGTGAATAACTGTCTTTAAAAAAAAGGACTTCAACACTTTGCTTCAGCATTTCGGTCAACCAAGGCCTAAGGAAAGACTTAAGATTGCCATTTTGAGAATCTTTTCCTCTCTTTTTCACACCACAACAGCAAACCTAATAGTGCTCTAAGCTCTCACCAGAGCGTGTATTTGAGAACAGAGGACTCAGGAAGACACGGGGGAGTTCTAGCTAAGTGTAGAAGGTACTACATGTGAACACAGGAGGCTGCCATACAGGAAAGATAACTTAAGCTGTCTGAAAGGAGTAGACGCAACAGCAAAACGGCTGAGCTGGACAAATAGTAAAATCTACCAACTACATTCTCAATGAAGAGCTGTTGGTAGCTGTATGAGCAAGCAGGAACCCTCTTGAGTAATAAATGATTAGCAGATGTAGTACACATAGTATGCTCTTGCACAGTCTTTACCTCCGTGGTTTTAATGTTGTCTTCCAAGCAATCTAATGGCTTTTGCTGTACCTAGAAGTCTAGAACACTAATCAAGCCATTTATTAAGCCTGTTAAAATGTTTCATATTGATTTCTCAGTGCCTAGAATACTGTCGTCTAACTTCATATCGGGTAATAGAAATTAAAGATCTGGGTGTGTAATTCAACATGCAGGTTTTGTTGTAAACCCTTTCTCTCCACCTGCCTGGTTTCAATCTCTGTCTCACAAAACAAAACAAATGAAAAAAAAATTCAGAGAAGGTGAGACTGCAACAGGCTATGCAAAAAGCAAAAGGTTTTCAAATGCATCTGAACTAGAGATGGAACCACTTGTTTCAAATTAAGTAACGGTCTGTTTCCCTCCTCATCAAATTAACAGTTAATTGCTGATGATAACTTCAGCACATTAATCAGCTGCTTGAAAAAAATGTTCTCCAATCAAAATCAAGTGCAATTGCTTCTAATTCCTTCTATGTGCTTGCATATCATCTTGGAAAAAGAAGCAAAAGCAGTTTGCTCAGGGAAACTCCACAGTCCTGAGAGTTGAAAGTATGAGAGAAGAAAGAATACTCTGCAATACACTAGCACTCTTGTTTTTTGCTGTGCAGCTTCCTCTGTGCAGACAAGATAGTCCTAACTGAGGTTTGTACAGAACACTGGTAACCTTGCCTATGTGCATTGTATTAGGCACAAGTAAAATTAATCCACGCTATGTAAGGACAAACAAAAGATTTAAATAGGTTTTTCATTCCAAGCTATCTAACTAGAAGAAAGAAGTCATTAGGAAAAAATGTATTTGAAGTCTCCAAATATTTCTTCAACTTGATACAACCTCTTTCCCCAAAACAAAAATTTTACAAGAAAGCCCTCCTTCCATATGCACCTTCTATTTTTGTACACACCCTCTCCATTTTTTAAATATATGAAAAATTCAAAAATAATTGGTTGACTTTTGGTAAAGCCTAAAAAGTACAGGGAAGGTCTGGAAAATAGAAAGCTGGGCACATGATAATGACAACTTTGTTCTTGTATATAGGGTGAGTTTGAGTTCTTGTATATAGGGTGAGTTTGAGTTATTCATAGCCAACTAATTTGGTGTTTGCCTGGATTCACAATTCACAGGTTTTGTACAAGAGTTTGCATTTCTCTAGAAACGTCAAGGTCTTTCATTCCAAACTAAAAGGACACTAGCATGAAGCTGCAACATACATGGTAACTGAAATTTGCTTCAAGCAAGGTGTGACTTAGAACAATTACGTGTACCTGTTGCATGTCATCTCTCTGCAGAGGTGCCAACCCTAGCCAGAGTAAATCTCTAACACACCGTCGGATGCTAGGGAAGTTTCGGCATTAAGCATGGACAGCACTATCCTCCAATTTGCTTCAACCACCCAGAACAGTCACGCATTAGCAGGGAGGTGGCTTGCATGACTTAAGAGGTTGTTTTTGTCTCTGCATTCCAATGGTGAAATTTAGAGATGTCCATCAGTAACTGCACATGCACAGGCGTTGCATATGCTTTTCCCATGAATGCATGAATTTGGCTCTGTGACTCATTGCTTACTAAATCAACTAGCCTTCCAATATCTTTTTTAGGACTCCACAGGTGTTAGTGCCTCTACTTGTTTTCTACTTTTTAAAAATTCTGTTTACGTATTAAAATAATGACTTCTTAGTCATTTAAATTCAACTGAATATTGGATGTCACATGCAGGAAATGTTCTACATAGTGTTGTCAAAGAAAATGAACTTCTTGCCTGGAGGGAGGCAAAGGTAGGGGAAAAATATGACAACTACTGGATACAAATTCTCCAAAGCATTCCACCAAAAAGCCAGCAGGCAACTTTTGAATCACAACCATAGTCTGCTTAACTAGAATAAGTCACAAAACATGAGTAGAAAAGTCAGCTAGGGAAGGTATATCTAAATTTCATATCACATTTCAAAATTTTTCAGGGTGTTTTAGGAGTGTTAGTCCCAAATACCTGATTCTTTCTTACTGCTAGTGACAAGGCAGGCCCTCCACTCTGAAAAAGTCTGAGCAAAGTACTTTTGAAAGTTTCACCTTCAGTAAGATGATATCATACTGAATTAATAATACAATATAAAAGATCTTTATTACCTAGAGAAATGACTACAGCTCAGGCAATTTTCTGGGACACCTTCAGCACAGTACAAGTTGCTAATAAAGCTTCATCAGCTGCAGGGCAAGGGGGAAGAGACAAAAAGAAGAGCCCTTTTGGGAAAAGCAATTTTCAAAAATTGTTTTGGGAATAACTCATTCTTGAGTGGTTGCAATCCAGGTATGTGCCACACGTGATCTTCTGTTTCAAGTGCAGTTGAACTCCAAAGAGGAGATGGACGGAGGCTGGAGAGATTTATGTGGCTATAAGACCTGTTGGTTATACTGCTAGGTCGTGCACAGCTCTGATTTAAGATGTGCTGAGCAGGCTTTCATAGAAAATAATAATAAATTAGTGATGCACATGTAGATTTATGTGTCAGGAATCCAGAGCACAGAATGCATGCTTAATGAGTTTTGTAAATCTGAATAAATAAATAAAAATTAAATCACACTGTGGGATGTCCCTGTCTTGTGTTTCTCAATAGTATCTAAATTAGATATGGTCTGTTTTCAACATGTATATAAATATGGTCACAGAAACACACTAATTATCAGCCTGCAAAATCAGCTTGGGTTTTGAGAGCCAATTAAGTTCCCTGTGGGTTCATTTTTGTCATGAAAGGCGGCAGAGACAACTCAAAACATACACAGGAAGTATATCTGCTGCCTAAAATGAGATTTGTACAATTACTTTTCTGACCATAAATACACTTACTTCATTTCTTCTTGCTAACTTTACATTTCCCATATATGATTCATGGTGTTATGCCAAGGTCACCCAGGTCCTTGGTATTAAAAGGTTATATAAACACATCCCTGGAGTAACTAAAATGAATCAGATACGCAGCGGACAGAGTGCAGGCCTGAACTTGGAAAGGGAGGGAGTGTGAAAGCCAGGCCCCTGACATTATCAAAAAAGAAAAAAAAAAAATTCACTTCCATTTGTAACTTCACAGAAAACAAAGAAATGTAGTACTACTGGGAAAGAAAATCAGCAGAAAACATTTCCTTTGGGGGAGGAGCAGGGCAGGAAAAAGGCAAAACCCCACTATTTGCACCTCTAGAAACTACCTGAGGACCTCTCATTACCCTGCTTTCCCATGCTACCCACACAGATCACTGCCTTAAGGGCCAAGCACTGACAAGGAGTTGAGGCTGGAGCCTAGTCTCAAACCGCTATTTTGCAGTTGATTTTCGGTCAGGAAAAAGACTCCACAAATGAAACAAAATTAGAAGATGTACGAGTTGCAGTCAGGACTATGAAAGAATCAAACAAACTGTTTCCTTTCCCATGGTATTTCTGTTAACCCTACTGCACTTAGCTCCAATCACCAACATTATGCATAAAAATGCTCGCAGGGGGATGGTGCAAAACCGTATCAGACAATAAGACTAATAATTTATAACTCCACACCTTCAAAATACTGTAATATTAACAGTAACAGTTTATGTTCATAATATCTCTGCGAAACAAGGCACATCACAGTTTTACAAATGTGGAAATTGGGGAGCACAGACTTTTAGTGGTTTGTCAGAAGTATCCTAGGAAGTTGGTGTTCAAATTAGAATGAGCATCCAGTTTTCTGCTTCTGGTCTTATATGTGTGCAGTTTTATATCCTCCTAGGCCTCAAGCAATTCCTAGGTTCTTATAAACTTCTGTATCACTGCCACAGAGCAATCAGAAGCAACTCCAGCTCTGTGATTAAGCACCAAAGTGGAAAAGCAAGCTGTAGTGGTTGGCTCAGCAACAAGGTCTTGGTGAGCAGCTTGGGTAACGGCACAACAGTGCAGGTCAGCTTTGACCTGTATCGCAGAAAAAAAGACATACCTTTAATGCAGAAAATACATCTTTCTCTGAAATATATCTCAGGTTAGCTCTACACAGCCCAGCTCCAGCTCCCATGTGATTCAGACAAGGGATTTGGACTTTAGCACTAGACTGGACCAAAGCAATCCCGGCAGAGATGAGGATGCAAGCTCCACTGCAAGCCCAAGTGGCTTGAGCAACACATCTCCACAAATCTGAGTCTCAGCTTGAGTGCAGGTTATGCTGCTGTGCATGGCTGCAGATCCTATGTTAAAAGTACTCTCCCCAACTAGCTATGAAGAATCTTTGTTTTTGCCAAGATACTAGCTGAAGAGAAGTAGGATGAAAAGGTTTTTACATGCTCCGTGATTTCTGCAGGGATAAACTGGGCAGAGAAAAAGCACAAGAATACTTGAAAGCTCAAGCACACCTGTTTGAAACTCAAAAAGCAGTGGAATATGTCACCCAGTATTCCCAAGCGTGGTTCTGAAAAATCCCATTTCCATTAGAAAAAGAAGTTGTCCAGAAAATTGAAGTAATTCGTGTGGGAAGTCTAGGTTTGATTATAGTCCAAAAGATTTCAGTCAATTTAAGAGATTTTTACATTGTCCCCTGGCAAGCCTTGTTTTTTTTCTCACTTAAACCAATATCCAAGTATTTGACGGTCCCCAGTAGATCCAAAATAGTTACTGAGAGTCAATAAATAATATAGATGCATACCCACACAAATGTTTTTCATGGATATACATACTACCCAGTACCATTTTATTTCTTTCACTGCCTATGAGTAGATGGACTTCTAAAATTCTAGTAGACTCTAAGTGTGACAGTAAAAACTATTATTGCTCCCACCAACCAGTAATCAGCAAGCAAAGACAGTGTATCATCCGCAGAGACAAATTTCCTGAATCTGTTGGTTTACATAATGGTGAGGTTCTGAGCACAACTCCTCAAAGTACATTCACCTGCATTTCTTCTTGCCTCAGTACAGTCTTGCTGTGAATTCTAAAAATATCTCTCTCCCGATACTCAATTCTGCTTAGCTTCAAATGCCTGTTCTTTCTATTACTCATCAAATAAGGTTCAAAGCATAAATGGAACAAGGTTGCAGAAACTAGCTTCCAGCTCTAAATTCCTGACAGTACAAACCAAAGTCTGTAATTTATAGTTTAAAAAAAAAAAAGAAGCAATGACTTCTTGTTATTGTTACCTTTATTTGAGAGGTTACAGCCAAAAACTGTCCAAATTCCAGACAGTGCAGGAACAGTCACACTTTCTCTTGCCAACTTATAGCATGTTAGGACAGGAATAACTTTTTGTAAGAGGACAACATGGCTGAGACTTTTTCAGAGCAACAATTTTTTAAACAGTGAATTAAGAAACACTATCTATAGTCACTGACAAACTGGTAACCAAACATCTGGCATGCCACCTGCGTGTTCCCAACCAAACAGCCATTTCCTCTGCTCTTGTTCTTGTGCTATCATCATCTTTGCTGGAAATCTCAAGATCTGGTTGATGTCCTCCACTGTAAATTCATTCTCTCTTTTCCACACTCCCAGGTAAGTTAGCTCTGTTTCTCCAACTTCAGTGAAAACAATTTCCAAAATCCTAAGTCCCTTTTACCAACTTTTCATTCAGTGCTCCTCCTTGTCTCCGCTTCCTACCCACATATAATCTAGAAAATTTCTTCCCATAGAAAATACCAAAAGCATAATACCTTCATGTTTCCATTTTCCACCATCATTTGTATCTACAAGTCTTTCCTCTTGCATTCCTGTCCCAGCTGCAGTTTCCCTCTTCTCATCCAGTCTTTTCCTTCTCCTTTCCCTCCCCTACTTGTCCCTCTGGACTCACCCAATGCATCTGCTCAGGTCCTTCAAATCCACATCCATTCTGTCCTCAGTTTTTGGGTTCTCTGACTCTCCCATTCCACAAAACAAACACTTAGTTTCTACTACCCTAAAAATCACACTCTTCGCCCCCTCTGCCTCAATCCCAAGCCTCATCCCATCTTTGTATGGCATCCCATTCTTCCAGTTCTCATCTCGGACTGTCTCTAATCGACATTTTCCACCACAGCCTCTTTGACACACACTGTCTGGTATCATGTTCCTCACCAATATTCAAACTATTTTTCCTCATCTTCCAATTATGTCACCTGACATCAATATAGTACGTGAGTTGGTCTTCCCAGAACTGGGCTGCAGGCATTCCTTCTACCAGTTTCCTACATTTTGATCTCCTGTAGGGATCTCACTGCTCACTGCCTTTGTGCCTTTTCTCTTCTCCCCTTGCAAGCTGCCTTACAGCATGCTTAGCCATAAACAGGAATACAACTACCATTTTCATACTGAATACTTAACTTTTCTCTGACGTAGTTTTTTCACTCTCTTTTTCAAACTTCTTGAGCAACATCTCAAAAAATCCTTGCAGAGAGCCACTGTCAGCTCAGGGATGACATGGATACAGCAGCTGATTTACCTCCATCACTTTTCTCACTCATTGTGAACCAGAAAATTACCCTGTCAATCAAGATTATAACCCGACCACCTCTGACTCAGGCGACTTCCTGAGTTCTTCACGTTTATGTGAGATCTAAACTTTGCAGGGTCTTTCTGCAAAATATCTCTAAAATAGTCACTCATTATCAAAATACCGACTCCTGCCTCACCTCACTCCATACTGATGTCCTCCATTACTGACTCATTAGATGCTTGGAGTACTTAAAAACAAACACACACAGAGCGCAAAATCTAAAACGTTACATGCCTCCAACACTTGGACTTCAGAATGTTTTTTGCCAATAATCTTTATCCTGCATGTTTTATGTGCACTACTTCAGACTCTTCATAGTTATGAAATACACACACACACATTAAAGCCTGCAATCCTTACAAAATTTGGTCCATTAACATGCTGAGGCCAGCGCATGATGTCTTTGTTGCTCTGCTGGTTTCACTTTTCGGCCTGTAGCCATTTGTTGCCTCAAGTCTTGTACTGAGATTATCAGTTCTTTTGGTCAGAAACCTTATTGGCACTTTGCCTCCAAGAAATGGGCTCGAGTTCTCAAATAAAGTCCAAAGGCATTACCACTTGATAAACAATGAAAAACTAAAGTTTCTGCCCAACTACAATATTTCAAAATGAATTAATGTGTAGTTCTCTCCTGTATGCTAGCTATTAAAAGCCTAACCAGAATCTGCATTTCTGAGATTTTTTTCTGCCCTTTAATACCTGTGTTATGCTTCTTTTTCCTATGGCAAAAATATAAAAACAAAGCAAGTATGCCACTTAGTGTTTCACACTAATTAAAACCAAGCAACGTCAGTTCTCTAAGCGTAAGTATAAACATTTTCAAGAGGCAAAAGTATTTCTAAAAACATCAGAACCTCCATTTTATAGACACAGTAATGGAAGGTAAAAAAATCAATTAGTTTCTACCACCAAAATCATACAAGTTGAGAAACAGACATTGAAATACAACCCCATCTGATGTCCTTTCATTTGGTGATCTATGCAGATAGGCATTACCCAACAAATTAAGCAAGAAGTACTAAAAGAGCAATAGAAAAGTAACCACTTCCATGATGAGCAAAGATGTAGAATGTTTTGTGAGCAAGGCATCTGAAGAGCAACAAAGCCTCTTCTCTTCACTTACCCTGAGCAACCACATGAAAAAATACCTTCTTGATCTGCTGATTCTGATCAGATTCTTTGCCAATTAATATTGGGAAAACAAACTAATTGATTTTATTCTAAAACAGAGTTATTGAGAGTGAATATGCTCGATTAAGTCAGTGAGAGTAAAATGTAACTTTTGTTTCTAAGTGTTAGATTGCGATTGATAGTGTAACATTACAAGCTGTGTTTGTGCTTTTCCATCTAGCAAGAAGCAACAGGACCTTGTAGAAGTAACTGCACAGTCAAGTACACTTGCAGTAGGATCTAACAAAAGTATAATGATGCCTCGCTTCATACCAAGGACTCCTAAAGGATGAGGTACTGCATCACTGCATTCAGTACTAAATCACAGTCATCTCTAGGGCAGAACCTATGCTGATACAATTATTTTGCACAGGTAATATAAATTAACACTTTCCAGTGAAACAAGTCACCTTCCAAGACATCAGTCCAGGTGAGCTTCTCTGGGGCCCACATCACTGAACTTCACACAGACACCTTTCGTCACAGAGCTGCCTCTCAAAGGTGCCAAAAAATCAGCCCATAACTCACGAAAAAGGGATGGTGGGACAAAGAGAGCTCAGGTCTTCATGCGAGCAGGCACCGCCTCGGTAACCACCAGCCAGTTCAGTTCATGGGACACACACAACCGCCCTCTCGCATGGTTCACATCTCCGGAGAGGTGTCGCCCCTTCCCCAGGGGCAATGGCTCCTCCAGCACCAGGCTGCAGCCACAGCCCAGGCGAGGACCTCAGCTTCTGGTGGGGACCCGCCGGGCACCTTCCACCGCCCTCCCTCTGATTTGTGCTGAGTTTTAAAGAAAAACCTTGAAGCTTCTTCCTTCCTGACAGATGCATGCATCGCATCGAGTGCGTACCAAAACCGAACCACACCCAGCCACAGGCATTGCCGTGCAAAAGCCTCCGGCTACCTCCTGACAATGTCATCAGGTGAAGCAGGCACTCGGCGCCCTGAATAAACAGAGCAGGATGAGGGAGTGAATTACTGACATTTCCGGGTCTGAAGAGAGACCTCCGGAGCCTCCGCTCCTTTCCAGGTCAGACTGGCTGCCGCCAGGAACGCTGATGGGGAACGGGAGAGCAATGATGCTCTCCTTATGGTGGGTGAGGGCCAGGGAGACAGACAGAGAGAAGGAAAAACCTATTTCTAATACCTTACAGACTTCTGTGTTAGAGAAACCTGTTAGCCCAGCCCAGGCTTTCCTTGGGTTTTTTTTTTTTTTTTTTGGTTGTTATTTTATGGACAGGATTAAGATTCTTATCTCGGTAAGCTATTTTCTTAAAGTTGAAAATCAATGTTAGTTACAGAACCTGGGGAGGAGAAATGGAGTGAAAAGCTTGTGGTTGTTCGCACGCCGTGGCTAATGTACCCACTGGGACTACAGCACAGGCACGCTCTCCTCTGACTGGCAACATGCAGGTAATTACCAGTTTTGATCAAGTCCTTTAGAAAAACTAATGAATGAACAGAAGATCCTATTCCACCCACATCCAATTTCTCTACTCAAAATGCAGGTTTTATAGAGCAGAAAGACTGAAATGCAGGAAAAATTAAACAGTTTAGGGTCCTCAGGAAAAAAAAAATCTACCATGTAATTTATTTTAAATAGCGCTTTCAGATGAAGACCATGGTATTCAAAGGCTTTTCAGTGCTCCTGGGAATCTTTTGACTTCAAACTGCACATCCCTGATTTCCCTACCTCTGAGCACGAAGGTGGAGAGGAATAATCCCAGGAAAATAACAGCAGTTTTCAGATGCAGAGATATGTCTCCCTCGTCCTGAAAATGGCCTTCCAATAGAAACTTACTCAGCTAACACAAAGTTTCTTCAAGCTACAGAGGATTAAATGGCGAAAATTTCATCTTTTCAAAGTCCCCTCTTCTTCCTATTTCATTTGTAGTGTGTTTTAATCTGCTCCTTACCCTGGGGACTCAGGAAAGCAGCTCGCACAGACTGTGGCTAGGCAGGCTGGGAATATCACTGAGGCTCCCTCCTTGCTCTCATGAAATTGTTGCAGGAATCTTTTGGCAAGCTTAAGGTCCTTACAGAGCAATTATAACCTCTCATCTTCAAGATGAGATTTGATGTGCCTAACTCAAATGCACAAAATATCACAAAACATTTTCAATATATTGATCTACTGAAGTGTTCAGATGTGACCAATAAACAGCCTGTCATTTTCAAATTAATTTTTAAGGGGCTGGGGGGGAAGGAGCCCTGTAAAAATGCTGAACATGCTACTTTATATTTTTTTCCCTGTAATGTAGAACAGTATTCCTTAGCTGTACTCTTTACTATTATTGTTATGAAGCCCATGTTCTTTCATCAGCTCTTTGGGAGCATCTATGCTTCAACAGTCATTTATAAAATTCAACTATTACAATTCGATCTCTCTGCTTATTTGAATAGGTGTCATAGTCTGAAGTCTGTTGCTAAGTCTAGAAGAAAGAAGTGTGAAAATGAAGGCTACTTCATCCTTTCCAGACTTTTTACCACTCCACGCAGCAGCGCTTAGGAAATGCATTGTATTGAACAGAGAACAAGCAAGCAAGCATGATGGAGCTGTCGCTCTCTACAGGGCTTCTCACAGGCAATAAGTCTGGCCGTGTGCTTAACTAACTCCTTGAATTGCAGTTTCGACTAAGTATTTACCTTAAATTCAGATTCTGTTCACATTACCCTAATTGTTACGGTCAAAACAGGATCTCCCTAGGACTACACAGGTCCAGTTAACGAGGGAGAAACATTTACAGTCTCACACCCGGGACATAAGGAATAAGAGAGGGATGGGAACAGCCTTGCCCTGCTGCCACGCACCCTTCCAGCCAGAGCACTTGGGACACCAGCTCCCAGACCACCTGGCTTCCTTTTGGGTAACAAAGTCGTCCGAGTGTCTGTGTTACAAGGCTATGAGTGTGTGTGTGTGAGGCTGGCAGGAGAATAGATCAGGACAGAAAGTGTATACATGTCTTCGTAAAATAATGACTTTTTTTTTTCCCTTTACCTATTACAGGTGTGGAACCAATTATTTTGTTTTGTGCTGTTTTTAACATACCATCACTGTGCTATGGTTTTCCCCTCAGAGCTGTCTTGACTTGACAGTAAAACTAACACTACTATTTTTTCAACCCCCCCAAAAGAAAAAAAAAAGTTCAATCTCCCATACTCTTTCTCTGACCCAGTGAACCTTTTCTGTAACTTTACACCAGAAAACAGCCCTGCTCTGTGTTTCAATCTTATTAAATGCTTTTAAGATTTTAATCATTCATTCATTGGCTGCTAAGTGAATATTATATCCCTTTCCTGTAGGCAATCAGATACCATAATGCTTTAATGTTAAAACTTGTTACTGCTGCATACAAAAAAGTAACAAATAGTTTCTTATTCAGTGCTGGATTGGTACCTAGAACACCACCTAACTACCTGCAAATATCCTAAGGCACCTTTATTAATAGAGATGATCCAACAACATTTGAAAACAAAATTGCAAAAGACAATGCTTATAATGAAAGAGACAGGCATAGTAGTAAAACAATAACTAGAAGTTGTGACTTTGCACTTTTACGGGCAAATGCTAAACTATCAGTGCAGTCCAATGACATTTTTAACACTCTTAGTGAAAAGCTCCTCTACCATTGGGGGTTTTTTGTTTCGCAGTTCTCTTGGTAAATATATCATGTGGTTGTGTATATTGTGGCAATCACCCCAATACACAAGAGAGAAAAAACAGTGCAGATGATATTCCTGATAAACATGCTGGTGCTCTGTACCTGCAAGGAGGAGCAAATTGGGAATTTAAATAATTCTTGTACTCTTTCTTAGGCATCTACTTTTTGGCAACTGCTAGAGACTGGCAATTGGACTAGATGAATCCTTCGTCTGACTACTCTTACGCTCCCAAGATTTTAAAATAATCTGACAAATTGGTAGAGCAGTTGTGCACAACAGGCAGCGCGGTGGGCACCTTACCAGCTGCAGGGCCAGCTCAGGAAAGGGCTGCTGCGGCTGGGGCTGCTGGTCCCCTCCCGCCCACACATCACAGCCCCCAGCCCTTTGCTCTCCTAAGCGCTTGTGTGCACCACAGCCAGGGAAATAGGAAGGCAGTTTATTTTTGCTAGGCTCTCTTTTTTTAGCTGAATTCCTCGCTACCTAGTACCATGAAGGCACACAAATGCGCAGGCACATACAGAGCAGGGGGCAGCAGCAAACCACTAGCAAACATGTAATCATAACCTCAAGTATTAATGCATGCTCAGTTTCTTTTAAATTAATACCTATTTTAAAATACACAATTGCCATCAGAGTAAGATTGCATTTTAAGTCTTCAAAATACAAAATTTTTCATGTTATGTTTATTCAGTAACACTTTCCTTCATGAAAGAAAGTCAAAATTATTTCTCTTTACTCAGGGTTAAAACACTGGCCCTGAATTAAGCTATAATTTCACACAGTAATCAAGTAACTACCAGAAAATTCTTTCTTTTCAAACCTCTAGTTTTCTTTTCCTTTCCTGGATTTTTTCAAACTCCGAGGATCTGACCTCCAGCACAATAAATGCAAATCTTCCCACTATCTTCATCAGATTTTGGGTCATGACCAAAGCTGGCTTCCCCCCCAGTTCCCTCCATAAGTTATCAGCAAAATGGACAGAATAACAACCTGTTGACAGGTAATACTAATTTACAGTCATATGAGATGTAAAAGCATGACAGAGAGATATGCTGTAAACCGAGCTCAATACTATTTGCAACTTATATAACTTCATGTCTCAGGTTTCTTCACAATCATAAGAACTACTTTTTTTTTTTTTGAGACAAGTTTTCCTCTGAATTATTATGTCCTTTATAACACTGAGTATCTCCTAGTCTGTCATCAAATAATAAAGAACACAATATATGTACAAGAAGTCAGAAAGGAATCCTTTAATGCACTTTTACCAAGATGGTTCTGTCAGTTCTGCAGCTCAGATCATGCACTACAGGTTAATGAGACAAAGAGGCACATGACAACTTTTGAATTATGATCTTTTAAAAAATACTGTTTGAAAAACCTTCTTGCTACAAAAACATCCAAGTTAAAAGAATGGAGCATGGAGGGTGGTTGAGGGACAGGGAACAATTCTTGCCCTACCAGCAATTCCAGTGAAGGTTTTTCTTTCAACACATCCCCAAGCATGTTAATTCCTGCACCTTTCAATATTCCATGAAAACAAACAAAATAATGCATTAGCTGATTTTAAATTCTGAATAAGTATATTTGTGCATGAAGTATTTCTTGGCTGTATTATATATCCACAAATACCATTTCTAAATTTCAGTATCCACTACCGAATTATAAAGAAGGTATTGCTCTTTATCATTTTATACTAAATAATAATGTTCTTCATAGCAGATATACCTTAATTCTGGCAGTGGAGTTCCTTTATCTTTCAATAAGCTGTTAAACCATTACAACCAGAAAGGCAACCATAACTTCTGGGGAAGAGTTTACAGCATCACTTACAAATAAAAACAAACACCATCAGGCTTCTTCCTTACACCTTTGTATTATTTTTGTGTGTGTATGTATATATACACATAGATACATAGTTCTGATACTTAGAAAGTTCTATATACATGGAAATTATGCTTTATGGCCACCAAGATCACTCTATTTAACAGGAAAATTTGGTAGGGAGGCAAAGGAAGAAAAGCGGGTATGAACCTGTGGTTTTGCTGGACTGATAGGTTACATGCCCATCCAACAACAGGAATCGGTTCAGCTGCAGTGGAATTGCTCCTCTGAGCTTCACAACACCAAGCACACACTGAATTTTACGTAAGTGAACAAGGGTATCGTCAACACACCACACCAACCTAATAAAGGACATTCCTTCAGTTGGGAAAGAAAGATTAGATGGTAAAGGTACCATTCAAAATCTCTCCTTTTATGCTATTTAACATAAATAGGAAAGATGCAAATTAGGATAGAAACATGATGCTTCACAGTCCTTAATTTATTGTACTGTAATCTAGCCACTACCTTGCAATCAGAAGGGACTTTTCATCATTACTATTGCTGGGAGCTAAAGTTGGTAACAAATTCAATGTAAGACATTTTGGAGGTGATTGTCATGTTGATGGTCTACCAGTAAGCTGATATCAGAAAGCTGAAACACCCGTAAACTCAAATGTAAACAACTTACATATCACAGAGTCACTAGGCTTTTCTTTTTCACCAGCTGAGGAAGTTGCACCAATGTATTAATTTGCACTGATGATAAGAGCATCTTGAACAGGTTCATGAGCAATACAATTAAAAAAAAAAAAAAAGCTGTTGGAACTACATGCTGAAAAACCCTAAGTCAAGAGGTAGCAATATGGGACTAAATTTTAGCTCTCAAGAAAAACAGGAAAAAAAAAAAAAGACACTTTTGCAAGGCCAGGGACCTAAAAAACATTCTCATTTGCTTTCATTGAGAAAGTTCAAATCAACATTCCCAGCAGAGTATTTGCCTTTCTGAAATCACTGACTGTAACATTTTGAACTTAAAAATCCATACATAAATACAATTTAGTTAATCAGGAATCATATAAAATCAAAATGAAAATAAATTTGGCAAGATAACAAAACAGGAGTTCTCGCCAACAACTACACCTAGCCCGCAAGATATACCAATGCAGACTTCCAGACAGATTTACTATTTATAACCGAAACTCACCTTGAAATACACAAGGTAAAGATGCAAACTTAACCTGAAAGACACACAGATTTTTAATGAACCACACACTCAACTTTCTTCTCTTCAAGCAAGCTGTTTTGCAGGACGTCTTTTTGTGAAAATATGTACACCGAACAATTGCAACAAAAGGGGCTTTGAAGAATTTTGTGGCTTATTTTTTCTACCTGTAATTGTCATATTGCCAAAGCAATGGGAGAGGTATGAGCAATTCTTTAAACAGTTGTGTTTTAATTCTGATGCCAAGTCTTTTGGTTATGAAGAATTTTTTTGACTGAGTTGAAAGTCTATCACAAGTACACAGAAAGACCTAGGGCAAGAACAAAGGTGCAGGGCAGAAGCTAGTTTATTCAGGCTTGTCAAGTTAAATCTTGTAAAATATGTACACATTTAATTGTTTTCATCATTTATATACTTTTCAAGCGTGGAGGGGGCCTCCTGAATCATTTAGGCAGAAGGCAAGCGGCAATTCTGGAAGTCCTGTTTGATCAGTGAAGAAGTCACTGATTTCTGGCACAGTCTGAAGCTTTAAAAGATTTTTTTTTTTGTCACACTAAACACAGACAATTTGGAACCATTTAATTTATTTCAAGTGAAAATATCTCAAAAGCAGCCTGAGCTTTGCAAGCAACCCTAACAGTGGGCTAGATACCTTATAAAGGATTAAACAAAGCAATAAAGTAATGGGGAATAAAATGAGGGGCAATGAGCATGTGGGAGACACTGTAATTGAAAAAGCATTATAAAATGAGGTACCAGTTGCAATAACTGCAGTAAAACAGTTAATGAAAGCACAACACAAGTCTGGTTTCTCTCTCTTCTTGTCACCTATTTTTCTGAATGACTGGATTTGCTGCCTTTTTTCTTCTAAAAGAAATAATGAAAGATTACAAAAGGGACATCTGGAAAAACATGGATGTGGTCTTTTTAGCTCCAGCCTTCCCCTCCCTGCACACTCATCACTGCCCAGGCTCCTCCTCACCTTCTTTCTTTCCTCAAAAGCAGTTCCT
>NW_009637380.1:80677-86062 GCF_000690535.1 Cariama cristata | reverse complement strand
AGGAATGCCAAGCCATTCTTTCAGGTAGCTGAGCCTCACCACTTCTCCTTTCACATGTCAGGATGTGCCATTCAACAGAGCTTTGTAGGTACATGTTGGGAAGGCTTTTTTTTCAGTATCGGTACTGGGAGTGCACACAAATGGTTTAAGAACAAAACAGGGAGTTCTCTGTACCAGCCTACCAGGTCCCCCAAGACCATTGTCACTTTTACACCAAGATTTTTCTCTTATGCTCGCTTTTTATCATTGTTTTGACAAATGTTAACTACAAGAGATCCTGGGAGGAAAAAGTTCCATACATTCATTCACCAGCAATACTATTTTAAACAGAAGAATGCCAGCCTGGGAGGAATCTTTCTTATACAGGTTAGTTCAGTTTTGAGTTGACCAATTTTAACACTGTAAAACGTAGGTGAAAAAAATCCACAGTGCATCCAGTATGTCCCTTCCACCAGTCCTTGTACTGATGAGAAGAGAAACACACGGAGCTTTCTGGACTCCAAGCCATTAGCAGTGTTCATGAAAAATACCTTTTTCTTCTAATATCCTAAAGTGAGGCCTTGGGTAAGTCTTGCATCACCTTTCCTACATCTAAAAGGGAATAAAAGAATTTATCCTGCTGGGTAATCTGGTTTGCGTGAGGCAGTATTACTACATGCTTAGGATGCTACTGTGAAAATTGTAATTTAAGAAGTTTGTTCCCATGTTTGTATTTCACGTAGTTTCTCACAGCTGGAAGTAAATATTCAGAAAAATAGCAGGACTGATACATCACCCCTTGGTTATACAGAATTCTATATCCTTGATGTGTGGCTAAGCCAAATTGCATTCAAGAAGTAGGAGACATAATTGAAATCATCCTTTATGTCCTCAAAATTGACTAAGGCATTAAAAAGGTGACTCTTGGAACACATGCAGAGTCAAAAAAAAAATCTATCTCAGAGTTCACAGTACTGGAAAATATTGATCAAATTTTGCCATGATATAAAAGACTGACTTTTTTAAAGTAACTACAAGCTCTGCAACATCCACATTGACAACAGAATGCAGTTCAGGTATGACGTCTCCTAGTCAGCGATGGGAAGGATGGCCTAACTAATTGGCCTAATTAATCTGGCACAAAAGAAGCTCCTGTACAAACTTCTGCTCTAATAAAAAATATTGCAGATATTTTGGGGAGGTCTGATTTGGTGATGTTTGCAAAATAGCGATTAGGAAAGCTTCACAGGACATTCCAAGAGATCAAACATACACCGGGAACCATAACAACTCACTGAAGGTACTCCTGGGACAGGTGTTTGAAACAATACATTTTGTTTTCTTTTAAGAATAACGAGGAGAATTGAAGGTCTCTGAGGCTTTTCCCAAAAATGCAACTAACAAGACTATCAGCACACAACACAATGCAATGGCAAAACAAGTACCAAAACAATCAGAAAAAGTGCTCTTCTCATCATATCTATTGCCCACAAAGCAAACTCTAAGCAAGCTTTAAGCCTCTTCTGGAATAATCTGGAGTAGTACTTTATGGTAGAGCCTTTGTCTCACACGTTCCTCAAAAAGCATTCCACAATAATCCTGAAGAATTAGATGGGTGATTTCTTCCCACAACATTACCCAATAATAAATACCACATGGCAAGCATCAACAGCTGTATCACTCCCATGTTAGTTGCCTACCTTGCAAAGAAAAAGACATGTCTGTTTTCTTTTTTCATATTAACAAAAGAATACTAAAAGGGGATCCTTGTATCATGTCTCTCTTCCAAAATTCAAAATAGTTGCCAAAAATATCATCTGTATATCGTTACTGGAAAAAAATTTCCTGGGGGAAAGGTAGTGTGCCTGCAGTTTCCGCTATCTACCACATGGAGTATTTAGGAAACAAACATTCTTTTCCCTATAATAGCAAAACAAGTTAAGTGAGCAAGATGAAATTATTCGCAAGTTCGGGCTTTATTCCAAAACCCCTATATATTAAACCCAACCATCAGTTGGATCATCACGTTTGTTTTCTAAAGAATGTAATAGATGGAAATCTGCTTGTTAAACTGTTTTTCATGTAACAGGAAACAGACAAAATAGCATCACAACAGTAACATTCACAGAGGGAAAAGAAAGTACTGATCTTGAAATCAGAGCTCTTTTTTGCTGAATGCTTTTTTCTTTAACAAAAATTGCATGTGTATCACTTTCAGCAACAATGCAGGGCTCAGTCTGCATCTATTTTACACATTATATATTTTTAAGGTATTTATAAATTGAAGAGAAAAATGTTCCATTACAAACCGATACACAAGGCTTTTATACAGTCATGTCACACCTGTCTAAACAAACACACACAATATACACAGGCACCTATGTGCAGGACCACATACACAAACACGTAGGCACACACATAAACAAGGTTTAAAGTTGTAGAATATTTTAAAACATGTTTTTAGAAAAGGTAGCTTCTGCCATTTACAATGGAGAAATACAAACCATTTCTGAACATTTCCCCCCAATTCCATTATTTAATTTAAAAGTTAGAACTTCACATACTTTAATATATTAACTTTAAAAATAAAAATGGTTTTCCTCTGAAATTTTGTTATAATGGGATTAGTTGATCAAAATATGCATCTCACTGAAAAACACAGATGCAGTTGCCCCAAAATAAAAACTGTTCAGTGGATAAAAAAAGAAAAATAATCAATGAACTTATCAGATACAATCTAGTAACTTCCTAGCCTCAACGTTCAAGCTACCAACTCTATTACTCTCTTGAATAAACACAGCTTTTGGAAAGGTTAAACCTGTGAGGTCCTCATCGGAAAGTCCGTGAGTAAATTATAACATGTGATGATGACATTCCTGTGTCTTTTGGAACCAGCGAGGGGAAGTAAGGGTAGGTCATTATAAGCCACTTGCCTTTACAACCGGCTGTAAAAGACAATGAGGACAGGAAGCTTCCCACTGAGATCAAGGTGCACAATCCCCAGCTAAAAATAAACAAGCCCTGATAGTCACATCTGCTGGAAAATATCATTGGAGCCTGAATTCCCACGTGTCGAAGCAACGGGAAGAAAATGCCTCGGTACAGCAGGCTCCCGAAGGATGACAAAATAATAATTACAGGGACTGGCAATGATCACTGTTTGCGTTAACGCTGTAGATAAAAATATCAGAGCACACTAACTTGTTTTACCAGGGGAAAAAAGGAAATTAAAATAAAAATCAGATTAAAAGAATTTAAAGTAATTTTAAATTTATCTTTGCCATCCTTTAGGTCCCAGACTTAAGTCCTGGAGTCACTTGTAGCAAAACCTCCCTATCAAAAGTAACCGGAGCAGGAGAAAAACCCTAAATTTCTACCCCTTCTCACCACGTGTTTCAACTTTTCCCACGACTAAGTCTCCCAGACTAAAGTAGATGTTAGCAGTGTGGCCACAACTGATGTATGACATACACTGCTTTAGTTACCAGCACGTTTAGGACCACAGACAGCATGCTGCGGGACATGACGGCAGGCTGTGTTTTTCCTCTCAACAGATGGTGATCCCTTTCTTCATTAAGGTCACTTATCCGTAGGTAGTTAAGCCACCGAATTGGCCAGCATTGATTTAATACGAGTACATACACCTCTCCTGCACATCCTCCAACCCCTGCTGACACAGTCGAGGACACAGATGATGCGGGAGAGGTGCCTTTTTGCACATGTTGCTGGAGCACGCCTGCCTCCAGCACTTACAACCCACTTGCCAAAATTAAACTCCCCTGCCACTGGGGCAGAGCATCGCTTCCACAGCCTGAAGCTAACACAAACCCACATGAGCAGCCTACAAGTGACCTCCAGACCCACTGTGGAGCTCAATTATTTTAACTTAGCTTATGTAAGTTTTTCATCTGTAGATCTCAACGGTTTTTATGACAAATTTAATTTTTCATTTTATACTTCTATTCCATTCTATTATATTTCTGTACCTGGCCCATTGGATATCACTGACTCCCGCATACACTACCCGCTCCCAGAGACTCCCAGGCTAATCCCAGCTGCTTTGGGAATCAACAGCCATATGTCTGTGCCAAGAGACAGGTACTCCTTGGCTATAGCCATTGAGATCTCCTCCCATCAAACTAGCTACGTGCAAACAACCAGCACAGGGCAGGCCTGGCACACCTGATCAGCAGTAGAAAAAAAAAGATCAATAACTTCATTTCTTAAGAACAGGGAAGTTCTCCTTGCTGGCACAGCCATGTTTTGTTTGAGCAATGGAGGAAGAGAATTTTCTGCCTTCAATATTTTTTTACACAGGGAGTAGAGAGATTTCAGATGCTAGGAGAAAAAAGGGAACTCCTAGGGAAGCAGCAATCTTGCAGTTTTCCAGCTACAGCGAGGCTGGTGGACAAGGGAGCAAAAAGTCCAGGGGACACCAGTCAAATACCACGCGTGGTCAGCAAGGTCTTAATGTGCTCCAGCTCCTCACGCAGACAGAAGCCACGTGCCTGGTGACTGGTTTTGTTTTCTTCGTTTAGAATTTGTGTTTGGTTTTCTTTGAGAAAAAAGTCAGTCTTAAATGCAGCTTTAAAAAAGGAAAAGGCACAGTCTTACACAAAAGCTGAGCTGCTGCCCCTCCCCTGCCAATCCTTGCTCTGAACCGGAGAACTGTCCCTGAGGATTGGCATGCCATTAGCCGGCTGGCTTTGGCAACATACCTGTGAACAATGCGACTACAACTTGAGTTATATAATTCTTTCCTATTCTGATTTTTTGCACAGAAAGGCTTGGTGATAGGCTACAGTCTAGACACTACAGTGGGAATAAAGGAAATTCAGAATGCTCCAAAAACTAATTCTGACGCTATTAATGAATCAATTTATTGGACCTGAGGCAGTTTCATTTAATTCATATACACCCCAGAAAAGTCTGAAAAACAATGGACTGGAAACCATTTCTGGCTGTCAATACTAGGAAAAACTATGCACAGGAATATACCCTGAAACCTGATATAAAGATTACCTAAACAAAAACAAGACCTGAGACTAAAACATAGAATGAAAAATATTCCCAGTTGTGGGAGGGCAGGAGGAGCATCATGTTTCAGGCCTTTAATATGTTTTAATTACTTACATTTCATGGTGTACCACCTGAAGCCTTCTGCTCTAAAGAAGAAGAGCTTTTCACACTCCCAGTACTCCTCTCCTGTATGCTTGGTGGGTTCACTATTTCTTCAAATGGCTTTTAAAAACCACTCTCTTTTCCAGTGCCATCCAATAACAGCTACAACTGGTGTGGAAGAACTACTTCTACTGACTGGTGGTAACCATACATTCACTATATAGTAACAGAATTGCATAATTATACAGATAAGCTCTTTTTTAAAATAGAGTATCCATATTCTAA
>NW_009637380.1:72181-80650 GCF_000690535.1 Cariama cristata | reverse complement strand
AAACAGAACTAGCAAGGAAAAAAAAAAGTAATTTGCCTTCTTTTTTTACTTTTCTTTCCAGTTGGTAACTATTTTTACAGGACTAATTACTGCAAAGTGTTAATGGCTAATATATGTCACCCTCCTACAGTCTCTGCTGCACACTGTAACCCGAGAGCTATCACACACTCATTCTTTTGGACACATTTTCCACATTATTTGAATATATCCTACCCTTAAAACTATTCTGGCATGACATTAAGGAAGTTGTGGCTCAGGTGGTAAATCCAAGACCATCTTGAAAGGCAAGTTGGTAAATTAAGCTATATTCAAATTAAACGGGAAACCACTGGTTGTTTAGATTTTACAAAACTACCCCTAAGAACAAAAGGCGTTTAAAATTTTTGTTGACTGCCTAATAGCAGGAGCTATATTCTGGTTCCAAAGCATTCATATTACAATACAAGCAGCCCTCACATATGCCCATATGAGACAAAGTTCAATCTGTAGCAGCTCTAAGGCCCTATTCTGCCCCAGACGCAGCTGGGTTCTCTCTCAGTAAGCAGTGTCCTTAGCAATGGAAGTCTTGCACTTGACACAGTAGCACCCTGGGTGTATCGCCCTTTGGGTATTCGGCTGAAGGCACGAGCAGCATTTGCATTTAACATGCAGGTGGGGTACAGCTCTATCATTCTCTCTTTCTTTCCCATATTCCCTTTTGCATGTTCTCTCAACACAGTCAACAAAAGCAATGAAGCAAAACCAAAGGTTCAGTTTGCCCCCAGCCCCACTCCTGCAGAGCATCAGGTTATTTAAACAAAGTTCAATATAGCATTGAAACCATCGCAGTCCAGTCTGCTAAAAAACAAATATTTCAGGTATCAGCACAAAATAAAGTTCATTAGCTGAATTCTTCCATGGGTTTGCTTTTTCCCCCAATAACTTTACTTTTGCGGGATTCATATCCACTGCCTATAAAACGTTCAGAGCATCACTTCATCGCTTCCAGTGCAGCACAGAGTGCTTGTTTCAGCACGGTCTAGGGTGTCAGACTCCAGGAGAGGGAAAGCAGAGGGGCAGTTTCAGGGCCTCCGCTGGATCAAGATTATCACCCAGAAGGGAAAGTAAAGCTTAGACAGAAAAGCAGCAAGTTACCCAAGTATCCTGCCAATTCACATGGTTTAGAAAAAACATGATTTCTTTTTTACATCTAACTTACCAAGACCCATAGTACCTTGACAGTCTATTATATGAACATGCAAGTACAGAAAAACAGGTCAAGTTCTTTTTCTAACACCTAAGATTTTTACAGCAAAAATCTCTGCAAAATAACTTTGTGCATGAAAACTCCCATCCTGGAGGTTTTACAGAAAAACTGTCAGAGTTTATTAAAACAATAATTCATTTCAGTATTTTCATGTAAATCAGCTTGGTTGCCTTTGCAGCTCAGTTATCTTCTCAGCTGCTTCCCCTTCCTTTATTTTCTTCTTTTTTTTTTTTTAAAACAGATTAATATTACAAAGCATGGACCAGATGCAGGAAGAAACTTCCCTAAGCCAAAATAATTTGGAGGACAGGCCCTTTAGCTGGATTGCTGCAGTGATGGAGATCAGACATACAGCTTTGGGGGAAACATCTAATTTCACATTTTAAACACCTGCATAAAAAAAAAATCTCACTCTGATCAGAGGAATCAGGGGACTAGGATTTATGAGTAAGACTGTCAAGAGTATAAGAAACAGAATACAGTATTCCAGCTCCCTTGCCAAATACATATTATGACTTCAGTTCATTTTACACAGATTCAAGCAAGAAAAAAAAATAAGACTGAAATAAAAAAAAAAAGGTCTTACAGTCTACAGAAACATCAGGGATTAAATGTCAATAGCAAATCTCTCAGTACTTCCTGCCACCAGGCCAAATAAAGCCTGCTTCCAAGCCAAACATCTGCTTTGTCTGTCCCAAACAGGAACTCATGAGAAGGAAATGTAGCACCCTTTACCACTGTGGTCAAAAGACAACATTTTTTAAATTCCAGTTTATTTGATGATCTACCTGTAAAATCTCTGAAAGAGTAAGTACTTAAAAAAAGAAAAAAGATTCTGCTATTTGTACTCTGTTCTTCAAGGGCTTGCCATGACCAAGATGTCATTCATCAATCATGCAAATGTTGCACTAGCAAGAATATTCACCCAGGCTAATGTTTTTTACAGAAGTTCTAGTTCCACATACATTAATCCTGAAAGAATAAACCAGACTGACATTTATTATGTGCACATGTATATAGAACCCTCACTCTCTTTTGCTCTCTAAAATATGAGATTATACAAAAATCAGGTGCTTCAATGACATTAACACTACTTTGGGAGTACAGTTTTCCCTGTGTCTAATGCTATCAAACCTCCACAATAGCTACAGAGGATTCCATAGCATTCCTATTTTCCTGCTCTTGGCTCTACCACAAACAATATTATTGTAAACTAGAGTATGTACTGAAAATTGATGTAGCAAACTAAAACATACAAATATTTTTTTAGGCCAGGACTTCTAGGAGAGTGCATCAGAGCCTTTGTAGCAGAGCATTTGGATGTCCCAGACAGTGGAGGCCTCTTGGGAATAGCATTCAAAATCCCCTGCTGTCATTTATGAAGGCTGATGAAACATTTCCCTGATATATAAGAGGATATATAAAACTCTATGATGAGTTGTATCTTTTCAAATGAATACAAGATTTTTACAATTTCAGGTAACAGACCGTACCCTTTTAGAAAGAAAATCCTAGTTGGATGTCAAAACAGGTGCAGGAAAACTTTGAAATCTGGTATGTATTTTGATAGTGAAATACTTGTGAAATTGTTTCTGTGCATTTTACGGAACTAAAAAATTTTCAAATATATTTCCCTCAAACAATTACACATTTCTTGTAACAACTGCAAATTTTTATGACGATGTACCAAATCATTCAAAACAAATGTTGAACTGTAACGTAAAATACATCAACATATCTTCCACTTACATTTGAGCTTCTGTTTTGTTCAGTTGAACTATATCAATTTATACCATCTGAAAATCTTGCCAAAACATTCCTAGCATCCATACAACAATTTGTGTATGCAGTTAATTAATCCTCATCCCACTTTCTTGAGACACTCCAGTCAGCTTTTTCCTTTTACAGGCAGAAGAAACATTGACTAGCCTAAACCACAGAGCCAGGAACGGGCAAAACCCACATTAGCACTTAGAATCATAGTATGGTTTGGCTTGAGGTTCAGGTCAAAGTATTTATTAGTTAGGAATATGAGAGTAGTTCAGTTTCTTTCAGCTTGGATAAATAATCAATGAAAAAATCAAAACCTAATTTTTTCAGGAATATAAAACTGAGATTTTCTTTTTTTCTCCCACAAATAGTATTGGCATTGTTATTCAGATCCTATAGAATTAAATGGCAAAAAAATAGACTCTAATAGTGAAAAGGTTTCCAATAAACAATAATATTTACTTAGTGTGCATTATTTAAAGAGAGTATTTTGTTATGACTTGCTGGAGTTTTCAGTTGTTTTACCTTGTAAATCCCTTGTATCAGTTTCAAGCCAAAGTCATGTTTCCACACGAAATACTAATATTCTCATTTTACACTAGTGGGCATACTGCATTTCAACAAGCTGCAACTTGCTGTCAAATGTAGCTAGCACTGCTGGGGAAATGTTATGTTTTTAGGTCAACTTTTGAAAGAAAACACACCCATGAAGTATCTCTGTGCAATACAGGATCAGTGGATGTTCACCTTCCCTTTGCTTCCCTTAAAACATACAGCACACTTATTAATCCTTACACACATTGAGAATTCAAGGATTACTAGGAGATAATTCCTTCTTAATAAGGAACTACTCTGTGTGAATCTATATGCTGTTGGTGGAAGTTCTTTGCTCTTGCTCTAGATAATAGAGAAACAGATGGAAACAGAAACTGAGATTCGCCAAAGAACTGTTAAGCGATGAAATAATTTTTAAAAAATTAATTCAATCCTTCAGGCCTTCAGTCCTGTTTCTTCAAATTTGCTGCTACCATGGACATCAGAACATGGGGGACTTAGCTCCAAGTCAGACCACCTGGTAGGCTGCTGAAAAGCCAGGAAGGCCTGGGAACCTTTGTATCACAGTAAAATGAAAGACCTTTTCCCATCCAGCCACTCTTAATTGCTCAGTGTATTTCCTGGTGATTGCAAAGGAAATGAGTTGCTGCTCAATTCACTAGAGCCCTGTTCTATAGCTGACAAAAAAAAAAAATCAATGGGGAGGGGGGAAAAAAAAAGCATAAAAGAGTTGTTAAGCAAATTGGGTTACTGGACTTAAAGAAACTTGGATCCAATTCCTAGCTCACTTTTGATTACCCATACAGTTTTGAGCATATCCCTTTAACCTGTGCTACCGCAGCTGCTCACAGTTTCACCTGTTTCTTAGATGCAGAAACACTATTCATGACTGTGACCTTCTCAGATATTTTGGTGGAGAGTACCATCTGCATCTTTAGATACCATCCTACAACCACTCACATGCTTTCCACTACTGGTTTGTATACAGCAGCTTCCTAACAGTTAAGACTGCAACTGCTTTTCCATAACAAAGAACATCTGCAATCTCTTTAAAACTTGCAGGAGAAATACACAACACTAAGTTGGCATGTGCTGGAATTGAATCAGGGCTGTACTTGGTTTTAGAAACCCCAAAAGTTTCCAAGTCATGAGAGAATGCAAGTAGACCTTTAGAAAAGTCAAGCAATTAGTAATGTAGTTTCTACCATGGGACCCATTTTTATCAACCTACCTTCCCATCAACCAGTTCTCATCTTTTATGGGAACTTTATTATCACAGCTCATTTTTATCCCAGTCTTTACAATATTTCCCAAGAACGATCCCTTGTAACTTAAAACAAAAAAACTTTCACCAAATTGGAAATGAAGCATAGAATCATAGAGTGGTTTGGGTCAGAAGCAACCTTACCCAGTTCCAACCCCCCTGCCCTGGGCAGGGACACCTTCCAGCAGACCAGGTTGCTCAAAGCCCCATCCAACCTGGCCTCGAACACTTCCAGGGATGGGGCTCCCACAGCTTCTCTGGGCAACCTGTGCCAGTGCCTCACCACCCTCACCGGGAAGAATTTCTTCCTGATATCTCATCTAAATCTTCCCTCTTCCAGTTTAAAGCCATTGCCCCTTGTCCTATCACTCCCTGCCCTTGTAAAAAGTCCCTCCCCAGCTTTCTTGTCGGCCCCTTTAGGTACTGGAAGGCTGCTCTAAGGTCTCCCCGGAGCCTTCTGTCCTCCAGGCTGAACAACCCCAACTCGCTCAACCTGTCCTCACAGGAGAGGTGCTCCAGCCCTCGGATCATCTTTGTGGCCTCCTCTTGACCCTCTCCAGCAGGTCCATGTCCTCCTTGTGTTGGGGGCCCCAGAGCTGAAGGTGGTACTGCAGGGGGGGATCTCACCAGAGCAGAGTAATAAGGCACCATTTATCAGTTCTCTGCAAGTAAGAACTAAATTTGCAAATGTGAATCCTTAGGAAATTTGGACATCTAAAACGGAATTAACTGCTGTGCATCTTTTAACATGGCATATACTGAAAGTCTTCTTTTTAGATGTGCTGTTGCAAAACTTGTGGATGACTCCTGCAATATTACCATAAGGGTAGTCCAATCTTATTCCACCTGTTTATCAGTATTAATTTTGGCATGCCAAAATGAGGATAGCTATTTTCTTGGGGCAAGAAGCTTGCCTATACTTGTATTGATAGGAATCTAGCTTAGTTTAAGGCTTTAACAAAATGAGGAAAATACAATGATGACACTAAAATACACATTGAAAACCTAAATTCCGTTATTTTACAATAATTGAAGAGTGTTTGTTATCTTTTTTTTCCATAGGGTAGTAGATAGACAATAATAAGAAAAAGACATACTTTGAAAAGATTCAGTTAGAATTTCAGATTAATTAAGATTAATAGCAGACTAGCTTGCTAATGTATCACACACAGCCTATTAAGCTTGACACAGTAAGCTTTTTCTCATGGCCTTGACTGCATTGACTATTTAATGTATCTAGTGTGTGCTGTCCCCTAGGACCACAAAATAGACTGTATAAACTGTTAAGCCAAACACTGACGTGCATCTAACTTTGTTTATCACTGAAGCCAGGCCAAACAGTGCTAATTGGAGGAGTTCTGCTAAATAATGTTTACGTGCTAATTAGTCCACTTCCTAAACTAAATGTTCCAAGAAAAACTAAGAACATATGGCAAACTGCCACTAAGTTGCAGTCTCATCCAGTATGTTACTTCACAGACAAACACTGACAGGTAACAAATGGTAAATTCAAAAGGATGAATCATCGTATGTGGCTAAATAACGTAAAGAAAGTCTCCACTATGAGGAAGAAAAGCAGTCCTATGGTTTTAATTCAGATGGAACCAAAACATTCAGCTCCTAATGGTGGAGAAAAAAATACAGTGTTGTACTCAACGAGACAGAAGGGCACGGATGAGAGCATCTCCAAGAAAACAATATGCTGTATTTTGATTGCAAATGCAGTATACTACTATTTATAGTTCAGACTACTAACAAAAAACCTAAAGAGGACATGTTGGCTAAATGATTTAGAAAGCTAAATTATTCAGATCTTTGAAGACAGCAAATTGAACACTTCAGGAGACAAACAAAATCTGGTTGTGTCTACAGACAAACAGCAAATCTATTTTCCAGGGGGGTGTGGAAAAGAAGCTAAAAAAAGCAGCGGAACTCCAATAAGGGCAAAAGCTCATGTCCCTGCTCACAGGTAGTCCCTGGGCAAGGAGAGGGCAGGAGCATGAGATGAAGAAGAGAAGCCCCTGACAGGGAGACAAGGCTACAAGATCACAGTAAGGAAGGTGGGGAAGAATGGTCTCCAGGGGAACATCCCTCTCTCCTTTCCAGGATAGCTTCACTTACAGTGGGCTCTGGAATATACATGCTTTTGTTCACCCTGCATACGATCAAGTATTTTTTATTATGTATAACACAATAATTCAAAAAGGGAGTCAAAACATTCAGATACAAAGGTTTTCAGTGTTTGTTTGGTTTTTTTTTCTTTTAAGATAAGCTACAGGTTACTTGCACAAAAACCACGGTAACATGCTTTCATGCATCAGTCTCAATTCCAAGAAAGTTCTTCAGAGCACGGGCAGCCAGTGCAAGGCAGACTACAGAAGGATACAGATCTCTACATGCTACTGTGTTATCAATATCAAGAAATGCCTTTTGCTCTGTTTAATGAAAGGAGGAAAAACCCTTGACCTGGAATTTCAAGCTAACTTTGCAATTTTTGTCTTCTGACCCACGTTTCATTTCACTCCGATGCTGGAAAAACTTCCTCATGCAGTTAGAGCCAAGTGCCAGACATGCAGTCTGATCTGGTCCAGAGCTTCAAAAACCTTATCTCCAGCCGGCAACTTCCTCTACAGCTGCAAAGGAGACCTGGACTATGGTTGACTCCCTGCTGTAACTCCAAACAGGACCAAAAGGTGCAAAATCCCCGAGTAGGCCTAACTGGTCCCAGACAACTCAGGAGTCACAGAATCATAGAATCATTATGGTTGGAAGAGACCTCAAAGATCATCAAGTCCAACCATATACCTGATGCCACCATGCCCGCTAAATCCTCTAAACCATGTCTCGAAGCGTCACATCTAAACGTTTTTTTGAACACCTCCAGGGATGGTGACTCCACCATCTCCCTGGGGAGCCCACTCCAATGCTTAACGACTCTAATGGTGAAGAAGTTCTAAGTTCTTTCTAAGCCCCACGGCGTCCTCTCTCTGCCCGGCAGGGTGGCCTCTTGCTCACACACCTGGGGCTAAAAGGGGCTCCCTCCCACCATCCGTGCCTTCAGAGCCTGTGACCATGGCTATGAAACACATACCAAAGTCTCAAGAGGGTCGTTTCTCCTTCCCATGCACAACCTCAAGTGCTTTCCTCCCCTATTGCCAGCTACCGTGTGAACTTCTGATAAGAGCAGCTGGCTCTCAACTGTCCCTCTCTTAAGGAGGGAGACGCAAGCAAGAGGAAGGGGCAAAGGCACATATCCCCTGTGAAGCCGGGAGGGGTAAGCGCCCATGCAACAGGAGATAAAGTGCCCTGCAGTGAGATAAAATCCTTTTCAGGATATGAAAAAGCACAAGGGAGCAAAGGATAAGAGCAGTAGACAGGAGTGAGACAGAAATAAGGTACATTAACCAACAACTGATCATTTCTAGGATGCATCTGGGAGCTGTGCTTGGTTTCCCTATTTAAACTTTTATGTAGTTATACATTTAACTTGGCTAAAGAGGCTCATTCAGCAGTAGGATACAGCTGCCAAATATCCCTCCTGCTGTGAATCTTTTTACACCACTCTAGAAAAATTGGTGGTTTCTCCTCCCCACAGCTTGATCTTTCCTAAACCACAGGATCTTCACATGATCTT
>NW_009637380.1:0-72150 GCF_000690535.1 Cariama cristata | reverse complement strand
CACACATTCCGTCTTCCAGAGCTGCCTTTTTAGCTTATTGGTTTCTCAGTTACCAAAAGCCAAGGCTACAGTATTCCTTAGAGGTTATAATCATAAGAAAACAATCACTCCCAACAGTTTAGCACTGCCAAAAGAAAGCAAACAGCTCATAAGCTCTTAAAACTGTTCCTTCAAAACCTTCAACTGAAAAGACCAGTAATTTCACTTATTTATTAACAGGTTCTTATATCAACCCGCAATTTCTCTTTAATTCAATTCTTGAACCCCAGTCTCATTAAAGGAATAAGTTGCCTTTCCAATGACGGGGAAACCCATGTAGAACCCAAGGCTACTTAGTTAATTCACAAACACATCATATTGCTGGTAGAGGAAAACACAGTGTCTGCAGCTTTGTTTATACTTGTGGATGCCAAAGGATATACTCAAAAGGTACGTGTAGTCAGCAACCTGCAGAGTATAATTAAGAATAAAGGACAATGCTCCACACACGGTATATATTACAAATGTAATCGGCTTCAGAAGACTTCTTTCTTAAAACATGAAAACCTTGAAAAAAATTCATGCCCTCAGTATAACTGAATTTGTCACGCAAGTTTTAAGAATGCTCCCATAATTGACAATGATTATTTATGCTGCCATTCAATTATGGTTTATTTTGCCATTTCTTTATAAAGCAAGAATATTGTTTTGCCTGTACAGGAGTTTGAAAAAATACTTTAAAATTTGAGCTGTTACTGTTGAGGATCCAATATTCCTAGAGAACTAGCAGTTGTGCGCAGATCAGAATGTCAACTATAAAGCAGGGTAAGGACTATTTCAGGGTAGTACACGCTCAAAAAAGTGAACAGTAAGTTCTACATTAGCATCATTTTGGGGGGGGGGGGAGGAGTAAGAAAGATTTACCAACAAAATACACCACCTTTTAAACACTTAGGGTGTGACTTTCAGAATCCCACTGCCCACAGAAATATTTTTGGAAAAGCAATGCTGCTAGCAGAGAATAACAGCAATTAAAAAGAACAGTAAAGCTGTCAGCAGCTTTCTTCTTATTCAGGCCACTGTGATTTCTGTCCTTAAAAACATATCTTCACTGATGAGAGAAACACAAAAAAGAAAGTTGAGAATGACTGTATATGCTAAATAACCCCAAGCTGTGGAAGTGAGGCAGCACGCTTATCATCTTACTTCCCCTCACAGAAAACACTCCCTACGATCAAAGCCTGTGATAGTTACAGGTGACGAGCCTGCTGCAAATTTTGGGTATGATATGTGTCAGAGGAAGGTCCCAAAAGCCTTTCCACCAAGCTCAGGTAGTCCTGCCCCTCTCCCCTACTGGTGCTTTTGGAGCTCCGAGCAGCTTCTCACATCACTTCGTAGCAAAGGCAGCATTTCAGTACACAGCAGCTCACCTCTCTGGACATGCACGAACATCTTTGTGCTACACACAGGGACAATGGCAGGTATGGAAAAACGATCACAATGAAGTATACCTCAACTTTGAACTTTGCCTCGGGCATGGTAATGAGCGTCTTGACCTTTTAAAAGCAAATTAAGAGAATACGGACTGCTTTAACTCTCCCTCCTCTCAGGCTTGTCTACAAAGACATTAATGGCTATGCTAATCCTGTTGGACACTTGTAGTCCAGGATTAATGCTTCTTACCATCTTCTGCTTGTATTTTGTACACAGCAAAAACAGAAAAAAGGGGAATCTTCATCCTGGCATACAAGTGTCCCTGTGAGGAGTTACACTGGGATAGTCACCACGGGATCAAAGAACTTCCTCGGAGGATAAAGCCTTTATCTCCACTGCTCATTTGTTCCTTTCCTGTTAACTTGAAATGAAAAGGAAAGTTAACACCAGCAGTTCTCCTGACTGCTACTTTGGGAACCGCTAGACAGCTCAGGGACTATTATATCTATCGTGAAATTTTTCTTTCTCATAAGATAACACAACTTCCTATGATTAAGTCATGCAGTTTCTGGGCCAAATCCACCCACAGTCTTCAGTGTAGACCCAGTAAATCCAAAACATCTGGGTGCATAAAACAAAGACTAGAAATCAGCCTTCCGAGTCTGAGAAAAACTGATGTTTATCTCCTCATGCCTATGAATCCAAACACTTATGAAAAATCTTTTAACAATTACAACTTATTTTACAAATTCAGATTGTGGGAGAGACTTGCCCCCCATCCCCCCAAATTAAGAGATAAAAAAAAAAAGAAAAAACCAAACCAACCAAAACCATATCCATTACTTGTAATGGGAAACAGCTACTGTTTTGTTCCACTAAAAGAGAGGTCCAATTCTACCATAAGTTGACAAGATATAGATTATTTCTCATCACTGCAGCTCTAATGCTGTAGATGTCATATCCATCAGATTTCTCCTGCAACATCTGTTAAGATCTAAGACATTTACTAACACGGAACAGGATTTGCTTAGCTGGGCCTTAAGCTAATAAAAGTACGGAATTGTAAACAGGCAGTGCTTTAGGACAAAACATGTCAAAAGACCAGAATTTAAACAATGACATGCAAGGAAAAATGAAAAACCAATCACTTGCAATTAGACTCAAACCATGTTTAGTCCCCATTGCCCCCCGCCAACAGCTATAATAAATGCAAGGCATAAAAGCGTCTCTTCAGCAACCGTAAAAAGTAACATTTAATAGAGGGGAAGTCTTATTTGGTGTAATGGGTACAAAGTAAGGGAGAAAAATGCTCCATGACCTAAATAACAGGTTATTTCCTCAAACGCCAATGGAATTTAAAAGTGCCTAAACATTAGTTACTTCCATAGGAAGTATTCTCATGGTTTCAAGCTGCCTGTAATTTCAAAGCAGCTGAGAGCCTTGTTTATGTAGCTCTGGTAGCAGGTTTACATGAAAACTCTGTGTTGGTGTTCCTGACATGCACTGGTACAGGCTGATGCTGAAGAACAAGTAATGTGCTCTGGCTAATCTCATGCTTTCTTCAACCATTCAGACTGAGTTTTAACTTTTTTATTTCTGCTATCCACAAGCAACAGTAGCGGGCTTTAAATAAAAAGTATTGTTATATTTAATACTCTAATTTGTAAGCACAGAAGAAAAAAAAAGTATTCACAACATGAAAAATACTCCATCCATTCACATTACTTATTGAATAGATTAGAAAAATCAATGCTTACATTAATATTATTATGTCATGATCACATCCAGAATTGTTTCCTAAGGTTCCCTCTGTTGGCAAAAATAACGAGATTCAAAAGTACAAATAAATGGAATACTGTTAAATATATATATAAGCAATATTGCCACAAAGAAAAGAAAAATCACATTCTGAAAAGGTGTACCCTCAGGTACATCTGCAAACAAAGCCAAATGTCCAAATCAACAGAAAAAAATTATTTCAGAGGTTGGTCTAACAAATTAATAGCTATCACCTCTACCATGAAACACACTCCTAATTTACTCCTACCAGGTTCTTAAATAGTTAAATATCTCAAGTATGAGAAATTCTGCAAAAGCTACAGTAGCAGTAAATAAGAAGTAATGCAGTAAATAAGAAATGAGACGCTTTGCAAGGTATTATACAAAGTGATTTCCATTCTGTGATTTATTTTTGATGCAAGTCTTTAGCTGTTCTTTAAACGTGCGAATGTAAAATTAAAATTGTCATTTTATTCTTCACCAAGTGTATATATATCCTACAGACCAGGAGGGAATCAACGTAACTAATAACGTTCTTTTCCTAATACATTCTCATTGCCTTTTTCTCCACCCACTCCAAGTCAGCGTGCTTGCTTTCTACACAGGGGTAGCTGTATTTTCCCCTCTTGACAAACACACTAGTTCCATTAACACTTGCAGAGCAAGTACAACAGTCTTCTGTGTACCTTTATAACACGCATTGTCCATAAGCACTTGTGGAATTAAACAGTGAACTTTACCCTTGGGGCTGTGGTCGACTGGAAGGCAGCAATGGATACACAATGTTTTTGCAAACAGGTCAATCGAGAAGGTTAAGAGAGCAGACAAAAAAACAGATAGCTGAGAATAACCCTGCGACTCTGCTGCCAACTTGCAGGAAACTCGCAATATATTTTAATAGATGTCATTACTTGAATCTCTTCATACTTGCATGCTCCGTGCCAAAATGGGCAACTTCATTTCTATGGCAACCAAAGCAATGCTGATACCCACTTCTGCCATCACAAGCTCTTTTCTGTTTCTCCCTTTGTTGTAATTTTAATTCACTGGGTATTGCAGGAAGGGGGAAAGAGAAGCAGGGTGGCATCACTGGTTTTGTTACCAAAGAAACCACTTATCTATTTCAGAAAAGGATCTGAGCAGTCAAAAGATAGTGATAATGTGAATTTAAAACACGACTTTGCTTTAATAGGCAGTACGGAGAAGCAAGGAAGAAGTCACAAAGAGCAGAAATTAGAGAATAATAAACAAAACTCACTGAAAGTTTCAGAAAAAACGAGAAATATTTCATACATAACATAGCAGTTGTCAGTTCAAAATGAGAAATACCAGGAAAGGGAAATCTGGGAAGGAAGTGCAGAGGTGGAGAAGGGAAACAATCATTAAAGAAAGAAATGCAACCGGAGAAAATTTAGGGAGTGGGTAAAAGGAATCAGAAGAAAATAGAACCTAGAAAAATACCCAAAGCCTTGAAATTTTGAACAAGATACTTTAAACAACAAAATAAAATGAAACAAACAAAAACACCAAATCACAAACAAACAAAAAAAAACCCCAACATATATCAGTCTTCAGCTTCTTGAATTGTATTTTGCAAAGTTGTGAGACCCCTGACCTATTTTGGTCTGGTTTCACCAGGAAATTAGATCTACATCATCATACCCTGTCCAAGGATAACTGAGTCGATACCATCCCTACAGCTGGCTCACATTACCCACATACATCAGAAGGACAGAGTTTCTGCATGTGTCATGACTGGAGGACAGTGGAGAAAAGATAGCGACTCCATCAGCATCACCGCAAGGGAAAGTGTGGAGCACCTTCCCACCTCTCATCAGGTGCCTGAGATCTCCCATGGCAAAGGCTTTTCCAGCACTAAGAGCAAGAAAGCGATCAGAGTTCTGTCTCTAACTACACAGCCCTGAATCTGCTCCAGAGTCACCATTTCTCTACCATGCTAATTAGCCAGTGTCTAGACCACCACTAACTCCAGGTAAGGTTTGTTCCCCTGGTGATGGGGCATAATGTTTCTTTCCTGCAGTGGGTTCTGTGGTGTTTAATACACCATCAGCCTTCCTAAAATTCAGCAGAAGTCGTCAGTCAACCAGGAGACAAACAAATCCATCAGAAGTTTCATTAGTTTTTGCAGGTTTGTGGAAACACTTGCTTTAGCTCTGGGAGGAAAGGATGTTGATGGGAAAAAGCTGATTCTGTTGCCATGAATTATTTTCAAGATACATTTTTTTTCCAATTTATCATTTATTTTCACTTTTTGAGAAGAACTGTTTTGACTCAGTACCTCTCTTGTCACTAATCAATTTGTAAAACCTCAGATAGTAAATGATTACTGGAAAAGGCGCAGAATCAGAGAAACCATATACAAAGCAAAAAATTGAAAAGGAAAACACAATACAATTGGAAATTTCCTTACAAATGTGTTTGATTTTGCCAGAAGTGACAAAATGAGAGGCAGCTAACATGAACAGGAAGGGTGGGACACACTAAGATGGAGAAATACAGTGCCAGGGAGAAGACAAGAGAAGAAGCACAAAAAGAGAGGGAGGAAAAGCAGGCGAAAATTTGAAAGCATGAAGTCAACAGAATGAAGAAAGGTCAAGCTGGGAGCAACGAGAAATTCAGCCGCTGAATAGGCCAGTGCTCACAAAAGGAGCAAGTCAGAAGGAAAAGCATCATTAGTGGTGGAAAAGGGCAAGTTGTGGTTCAGAGAAAAACAATTGAGAAAGATTTGGAGGCGGTGGGGTGGGCTGAGGGGGTGGAAACGCACACAGAGTTTGGTAAAGACTAACTCAAGTGCATGAACAGAAAGAGCAGAACAGGAGATACCATCCAGAGAACAGCAAGATCCCTTGAAAAGAAAAAAAGGATTCCAGAGACACTGGGATCTAGTTGATTTTGACCTTGGAAATGGAGAACTTGTTTGGCATGTTTGAGAAGAGTATCAGATAACCTTAGGCATTAAAGTACAACTTGGCCTCCTTTTACAGGACATAATGACTTTGTCTAATTTTTTTCAAACTTACAAGATGACGAAGTGTAAAGACAGACTGCTAAAGAAGTGAACTTTGAAATAAAAAAACACTTATGAACTTTATATCATCATCATAATTGCTGGCACCTCTAACGTTTCTAAGAATTCTGCCACTCCACTGCTTTCCACTTTGCAAGCAAACCTACTGATACAGACCGTAAGCAGGAAAACAAACAGATTTTGAGTATGTGGGGTAAAAGTGAGCACAATGACAATTATACAATGTAATTACATTTATACATCCATAAAAATGCAGTCTCAGAATTGCAGCACACATTGAAATTCAGCAGCTATGGTATGAGAAATCAAAGAATATGTCCTTTCACCAGTAAACTGAACATCTGATACGACGGTTCTGAAAGGACAATGCAATACAAACATCAATCTTCACTACCCAGTGCTAGGATTGCTACAGCCATCCAAAATGCAATTTGTAACTCTCTCTTCAACAGGATACAGGAAAAGCACTATCTTTTATAAATCAGTTGACAAAGGAAAATAAAGGAGGTTCCTGGCAAACATACCTTTCTCTAGATCAAGGGAACATGTGCCTGAAAGCTCTTCCATTTCTTTAATGTATTTCTCTACAAGCCTTGCCTTTCCTACAGACCCAGACCATGACGACTATAACAATAAAATTACAACATAGGACATAACAGTAACTAATCCACTCCCATAAATTGCCTCAGTCTTCTATCGTGCATTTGGGATTACAATGATTCTTTGGCTTATCACTGGAAATCAGTATTTTCTGGAAGAAAATAAAGTAACAAGTACTAGTTCATAGCAGTTCTCACATCATGAGCAACATTTTAAGAAGTGAAATTGCTCTTAAACAGTACTGAATCTTTTGAGTGTGTCACATTACTCCCATTTCACAGAAACCTGATGAACTATATAAAGAAACAGGCTTTGGAGGTAGAGGACAAGACTGTTATTTCCCAGAACAAAATGTTTAGTTAGCTGCGAAAGAGGTAATTGTGAAATTCTAACCCAATTAGTTCAGATATATCTTATATGCTACTTGAGAAGTATTTCCTGGTATCAGTGTATTGAATATATATCTTTAAGAAAACCGAAAGGAAAAAAGCAGATAGTAAACTAACTAACTACATAAGAGTAGAAGGTGCAGTAGTTGAGGAGATTCTTATGAAAGAGTTGCAATAAGAAGTTTGCAGGTAAGGTCTAATTAATACTTCTACCTTTTTTTTTTTCTTGTGAACTTCAACATGGCACCAAACAATGTTTGAATTACAACCTGCTGCCATTTAGGTGGGCTTTCATCCTGGTAAGCTGTACGGCAGACACAAAGCCCTTGTGAGGAATTCACTTCACTATGAATTAGTGTCTAACATTGAGAACGCCTTTCATCATCGGCTTGTATTGCCTTCAGGTGCCTATAAATTCCTCTCAGTCTTTATGTAGCACTTGTCTATCAGACCATGTCATCAATTTTACTGCAGGCAAGAGGCAGACACACCTCTTCCCGAGACACAGACAACACAACAATTACCACAGTCACTCTTGCATTATCATTTCATATCAGCTCATTGCCAACTGCTAATCACCCACGACTCGCTATGGAAAACACGTCGCACTTCCCAGGCTCTCTTTACATCACTGGCACTAAGAGCTGTAAGGCTATGATGGTCTCATCACCATGAAGCGTACCACTTGCTCTGATGCCACCCACTGAACACATTCATGTGGCAACCATGCCACTTCCTCTCCCTCCTTCCACTAATACACAGTGATAAACGAACTATATTCCAAGACATTTTTTTTCTTTTTATTACTTCATTATTCATGTATAGCCTTGTTATTGACTATGCCAAGCCTACATGAAAAAAACCCAAGCACTACATGCTATCTGAATAGAAATTAATAGTTAATGAACACTTATAAAATAACCATAGGGACTTTCAACTTTTTTAACCAAGTCTGTGCTGCACTTGCTTGTAAAATAAGTTGTTTTCTTAAAGAACAGCTGACTGAAATTATGTCTTCTCTTTTGAACATTAAAAAAAACCAAACATGAACACACCTATCCCTCCAGGGACAAGGCAACTTGAGAGAGGGGATGGGGAGTACTTAATGTTGAGGGTCACCAACTCATTCTTGCCTATGGTTAAGAGAATCTGAAGTTGTAACTGTCACCTCATAGCTGTTTGGCTAAATGTGCCAGTGCTCAGCCCACTAGCTAGCATGAATGGTTGTTCATTCATACCACCTCTACCATCAACCGTGAGATTCCTCACTTAGACACAACAATCAAAGAAGATTGATCCACCAAAGCGTTGTCTGCCTGAAGATATCATCCTTCACCTAAATTCACATTTCAGGGCTTAATTCTGATCCCAGTAAAAATCTGCACTTCCACTGATAGACAACCACTCAGGTCCTAGACCTGAATCCTAAATTTAACACCATGCACGCAGACATATTCCAGTTAAAGATGAGTATTTTTCAGTTTAACTTCCACTACTCGTGAAGGCAATTGAGGTAGGACAAAAGTATAGCTAAAATTAAACTAGTAGCCCTATTCCAGAATGAGAACCTAAATACAGGGGACTACAAAGACAAACCTTCCCATATACTTGAAAACTAAAATGTATCCTGTACAATGTAGGAAGCAGTCTGCTTAAATTAATTTTAAGACTCGTTAGCAGAGTTGAGCGAGGAAGGCAGAAGAAAAGGTTTAATTTCTCAGGGTTGTATTTTACATTTTTCAGAATTGAAATTAAATTTGTCTGAAGAATTTTTCCCCCAAAAAGGGACAACGAGAACCACAGAACATTCCTGTGCAGAGTTGAAAAACACTTCTCACAGGCTGCAAGACTCAAACCTCAAGTGCCAGCAGCAGGTCCCGGTCTTAACCACCTGATAAAAGTACAGACAAACACTGAAAAGCGACTGGAGTTACTGAGTGTCAGCAAAGTTCCTTCCCTTCCTCTGAAGCATGGTTATTGACCTCGTCAGTCCTAACTCACTGCCGTTAATCCCAAGTAAAACGAGTTCAGTTAAACTACCTTCATGGCTCAAGTTATGATGTTTACTTTGGCACAGGAGAACCACCCACGCATAATTCAATTACTTCACCTCAGCAGCAACTCCTAGCTCAGGGGTAGGAAAGCCACACGACCTGGTAACTCCATGGCTTGTGACTGCCAATCCATACTTTTATTGCATACAGTATCATATTGCTGTAGTCATGAGATGCAGCTAATTTGTGCTGCCAAGCACCTTTTCTCTGTATCACGTAGAAGTATTACAAGGAACCTAGTTCAATGCAGTCTATTTCTCTCTCATGTTTTAGTACAGATTGTGTCCCCGGCACAGATGGAGCTTCCTGCTGCTTTTCCACCTCCCGAAGAGCACTCCTCAGCAGCTATTCCTCTCCAAGTCCCCACAGCATGAGGGAACAAATACACAACATCGAATTATTCTTATGAAACAATTCAGTCTTCAAACTGTTAAATCTCATCTAAATGTGTATTTTGTTTGTTGTTCCTTTCATTCTGCTTTCATAGGAAGAAAGTAATGATAAACAAACTACTGCACAAAAGCATGTGAGCTCTGGCAGGCAGTTTCAAAGCTATTGACAAAAACCAGTTTATTCACTGCACGCGTCCTACTTTTACAATCTGTCCGATCAGGATGCAGAGGACTAATTCAATAGTTCCCAATGGAAACATACCTAGTGAGCATGTTTCATCTCCAGAGACAACCGTTTGCCATGTGGAGCTTTTCTGTAGCTCCATATCTCTGTCTCCCCCCCCCCCCTTTTTTTTTTTTAAAGTTTTTTCTTTTTTTTAAGATAGGAACAATTTGCTTGAAAATATTATAGTAACACTTCACCTCCACAAAACCTACTTCAAAATAATAATAATAGAAAGAATGAGAAAGAAAAAAAAGGTAAGGGAAGGGGAGAAGCTTTTCAGTAAGGCTGGGACCTTACTAAGTACTACTTAACCAGGGCAGGCTGCTTCTCACAGCCAAGTGCACACTATCTGGACGACATATCACAGCAAATGTCAAAAATATCTTGAATTGATTAACAAATTACAATACAAACAGGATCAGGTCTAATGCAGGAGTCTAAACAGAGGTCTAAATTGGAGTATTTCAAAATTCTTTCTGGAGTGACAGGCTAAATACAGCAGACCATGCAATAAACGCCGTTGGGTTCACAGCAATTCCTATGCTACCTGAAGGCTAAGTCCCTGGCACTAGCAAGTTAATTTGATCCCCGCTTTTCAAACTATGACAAGGCTTTTCACACATAAGGCACCAGGCATCTAAAAAGAGCATGCGAGAACTCATAGCAAAGATCACATCTTCCAGTGTTCTCAGCTCACAATAGCACTGACCACAATTACAGTTCCAATACCATTCACAGATCTTTGACAAAGCAAAATTTCATGTTTTACGCAAAGCTATTCCAGTCGCGGGTTAGAATCTCATCAAAACAGCCCCCTCACTGTCCTCTAACAATGCTTTTTGTTAGGAATGGATGAACTACATAACGCAGCTTATTTATCAATATTTCCCTTGGAAGCCAAAGGCGTGTACCTGCTCTCTTTTACAACTGAACTTCATGGAGGTAATACCTGAGACTCCAGACATATTACAGGTCTGAGCCCAAATCAGAAGGCCTCTCTCATGTTTCTGAAAGTAACTTAGTTCATTTGGTTTTCTTCCCCCCCCCCCCCCCCCCCCTATTTTAAACTGATTAATGTTTTCATTTGAATATGTTGTGTGTTGTTTTCTCCCCCCCCCCCCCCCCCCGCTTCTACGGCACCTTGATGTTCTTCCAACTCATGTACGTTTCTAGCCACAGCCTGCCCTATTCTGGGCTCTCCAGGACCCATTCTCTGAAAAGTGTTCCTGAGCCCTTGCAGAGCAACAAGCGTTCTGCACCAAGTGAGCCTCACCTCTCCAGAGAGATTGCTACCACAGAGACTACAGGTCCAACGGTGAGGATGAGCAGGCAGAAAAGGGTGAAAATGTGAGGGAATACAATTGAAAAGAAAGAATTCTAGTCATACAAAGGCCATTGCATTTCCACCGATCTGGCAATCTTCCTAGCATGCCAGTTATAAACACTAAAGACTTAAAAAGGTATTTTCTAAACTGTCCTGCTAAAAGGCAGAATTTTTGGAGAGGAATTGGGCATCATTTTGAAGTTGTCTTCCTTCCCATAATCATCACAGATCACCAGGGAGGGTCTAAGACTTGGAACAGAGTACGCATATTCCTTCTTTCTTCCTTTTTGACCAGTAATGAAAACTGATTTGAATTTGGGGGTTCATGTTACTCCAACTCTTACAACAGAAGTGCTCCTTTAAAAAAAGAAATTATTGCCTGCAGATTTTCTATCCAGAGCACATAGCTTAATGCTTCTTACTAAATTGACACATGTGAGCAACTAATGTCAACATCTGAGTATCAACCACTAGGCTTTATACTTCATGATTACAATTTACCAAAACTCAGCAGTTAAAAACCTTCAGATTCTAAGCACAAAGACTAAAAACTTAGTACTTTAAAATTCAGATCACACTCCCAAATCTAAGATGATATGGCATATTCAGAGGAGTGGTGGTTATGCAGGCATTTCCACTGCATTACTTGTGGGATTTCAGACAATTTTATGTGGATGGAAACCTGTTTTGGCTGCATAGTATTCGTCAGAGCAAACATGGGAACAGACCAGCATACGGGTCTGAAAAATTACCTTTATTCAACTACATATGTAGAGATTCTAAAAAGGGAAGAACCTCTCTTTTCTTTTAATATCAACAGTTTTATACTCATGGTAGAACTGCAATACTATAATCTCATGTTTCAAAGGATAGAACAATCTGCACAATCTCGGGAATTATTTCCTTTCCACAGGTAGCATTACATGAGAAGTCAGGTGTGTATTGGAAGCGCACAGACAATTACAACTCAGTAACCACAACAGAGAATGTGAGCAACTCCACTGGAAACAGATACGACTGGAAAGAATTCTCATTGACAAGGAAATTACCATCTTCTTGATTTATGTTCCTTTTTTTTTAAATATACAATAATCAACTTGCATTTTCCATAAAACAAGTAACTCTCAAAAAACTAGAATTCTGAATATCCTACATATAAAATAAAGATACACACCCCCATTAGCGAATATTTTGCACGTTTCCCTTGAAATCTATCTCATAAAATACTGGCTACTCCTTATTTTATCCATCACTTTTTAAGTTGAAAACCTGTAAAGAAGTTTTACCATACTGTCAGCATCTGGTTCCCCTGTGACCAGCAAGCAAAGAACAGAGCTATTAACTCATAATTCAGACATAACACTACGGTTTAGGCCAATTCTGCAAGAGAGGGGAAGCTGACAACAACTTGGGGCTTATCACCTCTTATGCCACAGGAGCTTTAACTTGCAATTGCATCAGTCAGATAACTTTTCAGTTCAGCACACAGTTCACTCAGATTTCTCTCCTCCAAATCCCCCTGCACCGCAAATCCATGGAACCAATCCAGGATTATCCTTCTACAGAACAGCACAAACCAGTGTTACGGTACAAATCCAAAAATGACCAGAATAAAGAGTTTTCTTTCCATTATCTCCAGACACCGCCCAAATAAACCAAGAAGCTGAGCTCAGCCCTTCACAATATAAAAGATACACGCTGTCTAGGTTGAGGTTCAGGTCTGAGAACCCAGCGGTTAATATTTTTATTGACATCTAGGGCTGCCACAAGTGGGAAGACTGGAAGTATAACATATGCCCAGAAAGAATGCTGAAATTAGTCCCATCAGGTTATGCTCTGAACAACAGGAGATCGCCTGCTACTACGAGTGCTGCAACGCAAATAAATGATGTCCTTCTGAAATTAAAAGAGGGTATAAGTAATACCTCGTTAAAAATGCAGAAGATAGATAGACAGAATGGTTGAAACAATACTAGGTACAATGCTAAGGACCCCTTGGGTTATATTCTGTGATTATCTTTGTGCTCTAAATTATACATATATATGTAAGATTATAGTAATTGCAGCTAACAAAAATTTAATTTATGTTTATAATGAACTGTGACACAGAGGAAAAAACATGGCTCATGGTAAAATTATACTATTTATCAGTGGAGATAGCAGCATTAGGTGTACTATGGAACAGGTTACCTGCCATTTCGAGCATTATCTTTTCGTCAGTTTTGAAACCTGTCTTGACAGCAGAGGTGGAGATACTCCAATGTATCGCACCACTATCGATCATTGGATTCATGGGAGCACAAGACTAGTGGGCTCTCAGAATTGCTGCTTCTTTGATCTTAAAGAAAGTCACACATAATTTTCTAAAAAATGGTTTCACTTTATGCTGGTCTCTCTCTTCACATTAGCTAAATCAGACCCGTGGCTTCATTACCAGAAGAAAAAGTAATTTTCTCCATGCCACACACTATTTTCAGATTGACTTTTACACCTGCTTTGCCAAGAAATTAAAAGTTCAGAGCTCTCATAATCCCCTTTGTCTTTGTTCTCCAAACATACACGTATATACACACCATTAGAGGACTCTGCATTTTTGCAGCTTTTCTTTGTTTCAACAACAATCTGGATGGAAAAAAAAAACAACAAAGCCCTCTCCTCCTTCCCCACTCCTTCCCCCTAAATGATCTGCTTTTAATCACAACTAATGTTTAAAACAGACATTAGAAAGGAGAGGCTACCCCTTTATAATTACGGAGCTTGATAATTACCTGGTGACTTGTAACAGACCTGTTCTCAGTGCATCTTCCTTCCTCTCTCGCTTGATAATGTAATCTAATCTCTTGGCTATGCTTTCATCTGGCATCCAATGCTGCACGTTGTTTATCAAACAACAATCTTTTCTTAGGTAATGACAGAACAAAGGCAAGGAAGAGCAACTATGGTAATACTTTTGAAGTGGTAAGTGCTGTAGTAACTGCATTGGTATAATTTACATCGTCTGTGTGCTTTTTTCTTCTTTTAAATCTAGTATTATCTCTTCTATGTAAGACGGTGACCTACTGTCACCCTTTTACAGGACTCTCTCTATATTTACACATTACAGAGGTTATTGTGCAAAATGTCAACAGTCGAAGTCAAAACTGAAAATATGGATCCCAAATACACAAAGCCGAGATATTCCATATATGTCTTCATACTGGAAAGCATAGGCATTTTCTATGACAAGAAAATCATGTGCTTTATGTTACTGGACTATTACAAAGTCTTAGCAATGATGTGTAATGACTTCTTTCTTTTTTTAAAACACACCTATTACTCCCTCAAAAGCACATTTGGAAATTCTGATAAGACTCTGAACACAAGTTAAATTTCTCAAACTTCTTATACCTCAAAATGGAAGAGAGGTCAGGTTGCAGAAGTTTCTGCTTTGCATTTTCTGGGTACAATGACCCCGTTTCCTAAAGATGGTTGTATTCCATATTCACTATGTGCCTTGACTTCCAGTACTTCCCCACATCCACAAGTGAGAACAGGGTGATCTCTGCAACATCCCACCTGCGCTATGTTCAAGACACAATTCTGATGTAATGAAGAACCAGGGCCCCAAACCCCTAATATTTTGACAGTTTACAACTACAAGGACTATAAATGTAGCACAGTAGTAAAAATAAACCTGCTGTCAGCAATTAGCAGCTTGGTATCAAATCAGACAGGCACAGCTGGGTTCATCTGTAAAATGGTATCTGCAGATCCAAGATAGTACTGATCACTGAATCCCAAGCTTGGTCACTCTTATCAGGTGTCTTTCACCACAAAAAATGTAAAACAATTAGAAAACAGATCTGGGTGAAGGAAGAGACAGACGAGTATGAGGTATATAGATATATAGTACCACGTTAATCTGAGCTTTAAGATCTTTGTACCAAAAGAAACCGAACACATGCATTATTATAAAAGAAAGTCCTTGAGTACCACTCTCAGAGTCACATCAGCATAAGCCCTTCACAAAGGTGAAGTGTAACATGCCCCGGCTGTGCTTGTATTTAAGATTGATTACCAAAGCAGAATAGCTTTATGGTGCGTGACACTGACCCAAACGAATACTGTTATTAAGACAATGATAATACACTTCCCCTGCTCACTTTTCATGCAATTTAGACAGTTTCGGGAAGAAATTGCATCTTCCCTAACCATAAGTTGAAGCACACAGCTCTGACAATGCTCTCCAAAGATACAGCATAACCACCTACTTAAATCGGAATGAACCAATGAAGGACTGAGATTAATAAGTCAAAAACCACAGAAAAATGTGGTTGTGTGGGTGTGAGGATGCTGCCAAGTTGTGATGCTGTTTCAGTCTCTCATTGAAAACACTGTCCTGGCACAGGCAAATCAAGTCAACTCCAGAACTAAAGGCAGGGGAAAAGGGGTAACAGCACTGCAAGTCAAGTGTGCGATTGCTATATTCTTCCATAATTCATCAGGCAAGACATCCATTCCCTGAAGCATCGTTACCTAATGACACTAAGTTAACCACTATAAAGAAAATGGAGAGAAAAAAAGGCTCACAATTTTTTCCTGAGAATTCATTGCTTACTTAGTGAAGTCAAAAGAAAACAAATAAAGAAGTTGTGTAAAAAGTAATTATTATCCTCCATCACAATATGATTTCAGAGGCCTTTATAACAATGGTCTTTGCAGACGTTCACATAGTTGTAAGGAAGCTCATGAGGACAAGCCAAAAAGAGTTATGCCAAAGCTTTGCTGACAGAACAGAAAACTGTTCTGATTTTCCAGAAAGAGGAAAGGCCTCAGGACCTAGTTATCCAACTAAATTAATACTCAAAATAAAGAACTCACAGAATACATTTTTCATTGACAGTAATTTTTGCAAAAACCCAAAATACTTCAGATAAGAACGTATAATAAAACATTTTTTAAAAGCCACTTCTGTGATAAAACAGCAGTTATGAAGCCATTTCTTGAGCACACAAAAAGCGAGCTATAAAACTACGAGTCGATTTCTTTAATGCCAGCGCTTAACCCAAGAGCTTTTACCGACTCAAAGACATTACGCCTCCGGCAATCTTGTGAGTAAAGTAGGGCGCTTCGTTTCCCCTCCGCTGCTCCCCCCATGCGCAAAGGAAGTTGTTATGACACAGAACAGGTGTGGAGCTTTGACTGAAGTGCCACGCACGACTTCCCATTATATACACCTATCACTTATGGGACCACTTATGCTGTCTTCTGCCACGAGGTTAGGCTGGAGGTGAAAGAAGCCGTGCCACATCCTATCAATCCGGCAGCATGCACACAAAACCTGTCTCTCCGCATTTGTTGCGTGAAGAGACCCTATACATGCTGTCCCTCCCCACGCGTTCCTGCTCTGGCCTCTTCTGCTTCAGTGGGGGGTGGGAAAAAGAAAAAAAAAGAAAAAAAGGAAAAAGAAAAAAAGGCACTCTGAGAAGATATTAAATAATCAGAATAGATCCTAACCAAAGGAAAAGTTTCATCAGCATGCTAATCATTCAATTTCCTCCCAATCACTCACGTAACAGTAGTGAATAATTAGGTCGATTTAGGTTGTTTCTAATGGTATTTATTTTTAAGCTGTCACACTACCCAATCATGATGGCAATAACAGTGCTGTAATTGGGCCTTAACAGCTTTTGCACCTGAACCTTTCAGTAAAATCCTCTCACAGCAATTCCACTTATATCCCCCTGGCAAAATAGTGGGTTATGAGAAGACACCCAGGATAATTTAAAACAAGTTAATTCAGGTACCAGCCATACAGTTTCATTAATGCAACCCTCAGACTACATACAGACCCATTTCTCCACACCATGCGAAGAGCAACACTACTGTTGTTGCCACCGTACTCTCCTCTGATACCTGGTCTGGCTCATTCAGATCTAGTTTATCTCTGTGCAGCCCAGTGTCACGTCAGACAAACACACTGACTCTCCGGCTTTTAAGTCATCTGCTTCTCCAATTGAAAAGCGCTTCTCACACTAGTGCAGATAACAAAACAGTTTATACAAGAAGCATCGCCAACCCATCTGTCTCTCAAAAATGCCACAATTATTTAGTAAGTATCTACCTGTCGTTCAGTGCACACTGGTTGCTACCAATAAAAAGCTAAATTCTGGAGCAGTTGCAAGTGTTAATATACTCCTGCACCTGTTTCTGCAACTAAAACCCGGCATTTTAGCAGCGCAAGCTTTAGTTCAGTGCAGGGCAGAGCTGATGAGGGTGGGGAAGGCAGTATGTACTCTGCAAGGGCTCCACAGCTGCAGAGTCAAAGGGGCAGGAGGAGAGGAACCCAGAACACATCTTCAGCTCCCTTCCATAATTCTGTAATTAAAAAAAAAAAATAAATCTCTTAGTGATGAAACAATTTCCACAAATGTCACCTATCCAGCAAATCACCGCTAGTCCTCACAACCTATACTACTGCCAATAATTCTTGGTAAGCACAAAGGTTAACAAACCTGCAATACTTATTGAACATCTCTTGTAAAAATGACAAACTGAGTGAATCATAGCCACTGATTACCCCAGTCTATAAGAAAACTGCCATAATTAACCTTCCCATTGCTGTTTCCCACCTTTCTTACCTTTTGTAACAAAATCTTAGCATGGTTACTGCTTCTGTTTTACTATAAAAGAGTCATGCTATGATTTTACTACAAGAGAACATTTATCAGTTAAAGTGTGTGTTTTAAAAAATTAAAATTGGGGTTATTTTCTCAGTTTTCTGAGAAAGTACTGTAACAGCTGAATAAGGAAAGGTTATTTTAACCTCCAAAGGCTATTGCTCCTTTTTTTCTCCCAAAAATTGTCTGGAGCCAGACAACACAAGGCTGCTGTGCCCTGGGCTAGAATGGAAGGGGGGGATTATAGGAGGGGAGTGCCTGTTTACAATTACTCCATTCCTGGTTTTAATGAATCTTTCTGAATGACCACTAAGTGCTGGTTTTGTTCTTTGGAACAAGGGAGCTATTACTGGAGGACTAAAAAAGGAAGGAAAAGGGAAAGCAAACTGAGAGCTGCCAAACTCAATGGCGTTTCAAACATTTCAGCTGTATGTCCCAGAGGTGATCTGCTCCCCAGGCACAAGACTGTCCCTACACATTTGCAGTCTCTTTTCTTCCACTTCCTTAACATGCTAAAATGAAACAGCTGGGATAAGGAGGAACAACAGAACGTGAGAACTAAAGTAAAAATAGATACCTACTAAAATATGAAGAATTACATTATTCAAATTTGGGTAACTACAACTTAATCACTATCTACATCTGGCTACTACTGACACTTGCAAGCAAGCCTTCCAGAACCACATAATCAGCCGACTTCAAGAGGAAGGGATGGGTCACCATCATCTGCCTTCCCTGCGCACCATCTGATAGTCGCCGTCCTCAAGAATCTCGTCTGCCATTCCAGATAGCCACCACTAAGCCACAAAAAAGAGCAACTCCCCCCACTTCTGCCTCCCTTTTGCACATACACACTTCCCCTCCTCTTTGCAGGGGCCAGAAGTTCAGAAATTGTACTGTTAAATACTAGGCCAGGGACTTGAACTGAAGGACCGGCTACTTGCAAACCACCACAGGCAACCTTGAGAGCCTTCGCTGAGGATCCTGGCTTTCTGGGTTTTTTCCTAGGCTGGTAAGGTTGCAAAGCATCAGACCTTCTTAGTCCAGCAACCTGTTTAGCAGAAAAGGCATTTCAGATTTACTTCTTACTGTATCTTAGTTAAATATTGTCCTTTCTTACAAGCACAGGGAGGAGTATATTTAATGATTAACCAAAAAGTATCATAACGACAACTAATACGTTTTCCTTCAAAGTTGTTTCAAAAAATTATACGGTACAGACATACAAAAGTGGCACTACATGTTTTTTTGCGTGTGATGTGGTTTAAATACTCTATTGACACACATTTAGAGAAGCTTCCTTACAGCCACAGAGTTTGAATAATGTAGCCATGTCAAATTTATGCCAGTGAAACCACCATGTACCTCAGCAAATTACCAAGCTTTTCTATATGCATAACTGAACATGTCACCAATCCACTTTATTGAAAATGTTGCTTAGAAGAAAATAGTTCTCCTCTAATTCTCAGAAAAACACGTGCAACGTTATATGACTTGCTATATGGCAGGCCATTTATAAAGCTGACAGGGTGCAGACAGTTTCAATTAGCTAACTGGTCATCACTTACGACACTTATTTATTTACAAAAGATACTGGTTCTCTAATGTGTATGAAACAATCAAAGTTGCACAGGGATGTTAAAACATCATGACTGTGATCTCACATGTCTGCAGTACTGCTCCATATTGCACTATTTCCAATACCTTCAAAAGCCATCAAATAGATCTCGGCTTGTATAAACCTAAGTTGTACATGCCTATACCGTATAGAGGTATTTGCATCTAAAACCAACATGTTAATATCCACCTCCTGCACATAAGGCAAAGAGGGCAACAGCTTTGCATTGCTTTTCTGCTTGTCTATTCATACTGTACAGAAAAAGTTTTTATTTTTGCCCCTGTTAATTGCCAGTGTGGTACTGCAGCAGGGGCAGCTCCAAAGCAGGAAAGGCAGGACAGGAGAGAACATCATCCAATAAATTCTCAATATTTCAAAGCACAGGGAAAAAGAAAAGAGGGAGGAGAAGGAAACAAAACAGGAGAAAGTAATTTAGGTTTTGGTTTTTTTGACATTTAGAGAAGCAACAAATCAGCAAAAAGATTGTTTCTGTTTACTTTCACAGTAAGAGTTGGACACAGCAAAAAAAAAATTAAGGAAAAGAAAAAAAAGCAACTATAGTATTATTTCCACTTCTGTGAGAAGTAGCAGTGCAAAAGAAAACTTTCCTTGAACACGATTAATTGGCATGCACACATGGGATTCCTAACCTATAAAAGTGAAATAATATATGTTATTTAGCATATTGATTAATCCCATGTGTTTTTGCTACAGCTCACCATGAAGGATTTGGCTATACTTCTGCAGCCAACATTATAAAAGCAATAAGAAAATAAAATAATAATAAAAAAAGCTTGCAACAACATATTCTCAAAGTATCGTATAAAGCAAGAAACTGCTCTAAACACAAAAATGAGCAGCCATTATTATACAAAAACATTTAACATCTCATTTCAACACATATCTTTGACAGAGAAGTTGCTGTCAGCTAAGAAATATTACCCGCGTACTCTCCGTCCTTCAAGCTGAGCATGTACTTACAGACTTGGAACCACCATGACTCGTTTGATGACAAGAAGTTGCATTACCTTTACACTTTATATGTGGCAACCACATTCTGCCTTTCCACCTCCCTACAACGGTGGCTGGAATGCACATTTTCCCTGCAAGGCAGCTTATGACTCAAATCAAGATGGGTAAGTTACAACACATTTACCATACCAAATAAAGAAGGATGGGCCATTCAAAGGAAGAGTTACCACAGTGCAGACAACCATCTTTGCTGCTGTTTGTGTACCAAAACCTTCAGTCTCCACTTGGTGAGGATCCTCCAAGCTCCAGGAAGCAGAGGGTGACCAATACCATCACTTATAAGGACTTACATTCATTTTAAAACATAGGCATAACAAAACACATTTATATGATATTTCTTCCTAAAATCTGGATGGTTTTATTACATGAATAAGTAGAAAATCCATTGCGTAATCTGGTTAAGATGCTCATCTCAGTGACACTGTACGGCAGTGATTGCCACAAGCTATTTCTCTCTTCTCTGATACTTTAACTTCAGTTCTTTCATTAGGCACTTCCTTAGCACAGTAAGCCACCAGTTAGCCACTTATCCACTCAGCATAATTATATCTTTCAAGTTACAAGGAATACAAATAAATACTGTCATTCCATCTTCTTTCCCATTCACTGTCGCATTCACTTTTGCCTTCTTTTTACTCACATTCAGTCAAGATTAAGACTGTAATGATAAAAGACATGTTCCCTTATCTGAAAGTTGTTGTACTCCCCGAACGATTGAGATTGCTGATCTCTGAACCTCCTCCACAGCACCGTATCAGCACTGGTCGCATTGTTCCATTTGAGAGCATAACACCAGACTGTTTTTATATCATCCCTATACTGCTCAGCGTATATCTTAACATTTTGTTTCATTTTTGATTGTTGCTGCACTCAGAGCAGATATTTTCACTGGCATTGAGCCAACCACAAGTAATCCCTCAAACAAATACTTTGCACTTGTGAAATCTCCAGCAGGACCCTATAACATACACACAAAGGAGAACAAAATAAGGTTGCAGCTGCCTGTGCAGGTCTGGTAAACTCCCAGCATCTGGCTTTAAAATCTTAAAGTGTCTTTTATCAGATTCCATGTATTTTTTGAAGCTTAGAAGAAGAGCTATCTGCAAGGAAAGCCAGAGAGTCTATCACGCGGCACACTGCTGACAAAACAGCAACTCAGGATCCTCACCTCTTATGGTGGGCAGGGACAGGTTTTCTTCTGTACAGTGCCTGACACAATACGGTCCTGGTCTATCTCCAGGGCTCCCAGTAGCCTTCCTGCATATACTAACATAAATAGCCAGTCCACAGACCAGGCACTTCCCATCTGGATGAAGAGAACAATTTGTGGTAGCAGGAGGATGTTATTCTGTATGTGGACCAGCCACTTGAAAGCCCTACCACAGATACGTAGCCTGTGGATTATACTACTATTTGCAAGGCAGCAGAGAAGTTATTTCTTTTAAGACTTGGTTTCTTTTTCTGGCTCCTAAGGAGGAATGTGGCCCAGTGGTTACCAGCATCACAACCAAACACAGACTTCTCTGAAAGTCTGGGTGACTAAATGGATGCTATTTAAGAGCTCTGGTACAGTTACAATTAGACCTCTGCTGCTCCACAAGTATCTAATATGACCACAAGCAACATCTCAATCATGTCATTTGCAACCATGGCGAGCGCTCCTTGCTTGCCTTCTGTCTGTGATACCATGCCATGACGACCATAAAATGTAGAGAATTGACATTCACTCAAGAGACTAATACGCGTGCTTTTTTTGGATACTTTCACCCTTCTCTTTACCACAAAGGACAGTGGAGGAGCTTCTGAATTCTCACCTCTTCCCTCCTCCCAAGCCCCAAGTCTAGCTTTGTGCTTTGCAAACAAAAGACATCATGGAAGACGAGACTGCAGTTAAGACACAGAAAGCAGTACATTATCCAGACTACCCAAAACACAGAGAAGATGTTTACAGAGTTTTGTGATAAGCTGATTAAATTTGCTGAGCAAATATATCTTCCATGGCCAAATCTAGGTGAATCCTCCCAGGGAGAGCAATTCTCCTGTTTGGATCATCACCAATGCTCCAAAGATGAAGAGCCTGGAGTTTTTCAGATTCAATCTTGACAAATTATTCCCTTTGGGTTTTTTGGTTTTGTTTTTTGGTATTTTGGGGGGGGCGGGGGTTGGGTTTTTTTTGTGGTTTTTTTTATTCTCAGAATCAGCTACAGCATTGTCATGAAAACTTAAACAAACAGGTCAGCCCAAAACAAAGAGCAAGCCCAGAATATTTCAGTTAGAGTGGTTAATGTCGGACATTATTTCCTTAGCAGTACCTACAGGTTTTGATACCACTGCAGTCAAAGAATGAGAAAGAATTGAGGCTTTTTTTTTTTTTAATTTTTTCAGCTTGGCTCACATCATTCAGGGAAAAGGTACAGCTACATCAGCAGAAAATCTCCTCCTGTCAGAGTATGTTGCTGCTCCACCAGAATCTTCTGCCAGCTTAGCTAGAGAAATAAAGCTCTTGGGAACATTCAGCTACATCAGTGTGGTCACAACCGTAAAACCATGTGAGCAGACCAGACACGACCAGGATTTCAGACAGGCAAATTGAAATTAGTGCACAGGGGAGATTTATTGCCAAGTTATTTAAATTTCCGTTAATTTACGTTTGTGTGTAATTTGTGTCACCTTGCACAGAAGTGCAACAATTTAATTTTTTTTCAGTTCAGGGCCAGCACATACAACATTGCTACTGCTAGCCTTTTGCCAGCTAACATTTCTCTAGGAAGCATATCTTGTATGGAGATTAAAGAGAAAGCAGGAAACAAGGGTATCTTAAAAGGAAATTCCCCACATTTTTTTTTCCTCTCAGACTATAAAACAGGACAAAGATGACTTCAGGATTAAACACGCGATATCTTTGGGGTGTCATTTACAGACCAGATGAAAACTGAAGTGAAACTGAGAGCACAAAGACAGGAGACTGTTTTTCACAGTATTTTCATCAGAGATTTTAGCTGGGAAATAAGTAAAGCTACAGCTAGCAGCTTAAATTTGAAGGAGAAAAAAACTATCCTGCTGGCTATTGGTTTACTTTTTCTACGCATTTTGGAATGCAAGAGACCACTTCCCACGTCCTGGAGAGCAGCTGTATGCCTACATCATATGGCAAAACTAATTAAAAGGTAAAGAAAACAGAACCAGTGGTACAGCCCAGTCTAAACAGCATCATGTCAGACAACAGCAATATTCTTGTTCTAGCAACACTTACACAACTTATTCTCTGTCTTTCATATCCCATACTTCTCTTTCTTTGCTTTCTCCTGCCACCAACATTTGGATACACCCTACTGTCTCACGGCCTGCTCTGTATAATGCAACATTTCCATAGATGTAAGTGCAGTACTCCAAAACACAGCCAAAATGGCAATACCATCTCCCCACTGACAGAAAAGAAAACAGTTTCTATTTTCTTCCAATTGTTCTTTCCCCTTGACTCGCCTTCTCAGTTCCTTGTACCTTTTCCCATCGCCACATGACAGGGATTTGTTTTCAGAGCACCTGTTTAGATGGGATATCTGTTTAGATAGGATTCTCGCTGCTGCTACATGATTGCATGGAGAATACCGGGCAGGTACTGCACGCTGGCAAAAACCCTACCCGTGCTCCCTCAGCAAGAAGCTGAAGGAGAGGAGGAAGGGAAGGGTATGGAGGATATCCCTTGCTATCAGGGCAAGCAGCATTTGCAAAAGCTGTCAGCAATTTAAAATGAGACAAGGTGTAACCTTGCCACGTTACGCAATTGTTGGTCAGAAGCTAGTGCTAGAGAGACGGACAGAATCCCTTTTCAAGCCTAGTGCAAGTGGCCACTATGAGGATGGTTTTCCAGCAGCCTTGCATCTATTTTGCCTTTTTTCAAGGAACAAAAATTGCAGGGATTATGCTCAGAGCACCCACACTCTTGAGTCTTACTTTCAAAAAACATAACCGTCCTGAAAAGATCCTTAAGAACTTCATCTTCCTTGTCATTCATGACAGAAAAGCTGCATTGCCTTTCTCTGGCAATCCAGGGTGGCAGAATTCAACTAAAACATGTTTTCCCAAGCAAAAAAAATATCTTTCAGTCTTTACCATTTACATAGACTAGGCAATCCTGGAAAAGGCAAAATGTCTTTTATCTACCATCACAGAAGACAGTCTTACCAGTCTTTACAGATCATCATCTATTTTTGCTGAAGAGATTTAGAGCATTCAGACGAGCACAGAAAATCAGGCCCTTTAGCAGGCTCTTTCAAGCCGAAGAAGTGGGTACAGCTACAGCTCAGAAGGTCGGAGGAAGAGAGAGCAGGGCACAAAACAGGAGGGGAGGGAGGGACCACAGCAGCTGACAGCCCTAGAGCCTTATGTCTGCTCAAGAGACTCAGTTGGCCGTTGCCAGGCACGTCACTTAGTCCCAGACCAAGAGTCACCTTGCACAGGAAAACGTTAAATGCCATGGTGTTACATCGGACACAGTTTACACCCCTGCGCCTTCGGTTTGGGCAAGGTGCAAAGCAGACTGGCCCAAATCTGCTGGCAGGCATGTAGTCTGGCTTTGATTCCCTGAGCTATTCCAGGGGAGAGGAGGTTTCCTCACAGCATTTTCCTCCATACCACAGCAGCGGTATACCACTAATGCCCATATAAATTCAGATGGTGCAAATGGTACGTGCAAATAATACCGAGCAGGCAGATTAGACTTAGAAAGGGTCATTTGCAGAACTATTCTTTTAGAGACTTCAGTAAAGATGCAAGTTTTGTGCATTCTAAACAAATAAATAATAAATGTAAACATTATCAGAGGACTTTCAACCCCTTAACAGAGGTTATTCTATTAATTTCAACGTTAATGTAACAAAAAGTCCCTATTACCATTATCTCTAATCTTTTTCTCCTTCTCTACAGACTCAACAGAAATTTCAGAAATAATCAGATGGTCAGTAAGCATTAGAAAACAGCTTTTGATAATAAAACCTAATTAGTTCTGACCTGATCTCCATTGTGTATTATCAGCTCTGGCCATCGTAAGAACTTTGCAGTTCCACAACCACTATAGACACAAAGTCTGGTGAAAACTCTTACTCCCTCGGTTCTCCCTGGCCCCCTTATTTTTCGCAAGTGACTTTAAACGGGACTAATAGATATACAAGGAAATTAGTACTTGCATTAATAGCTCAAGTTTATTCTGAAGCTTTCACTTCCTTTTAGCACAGATATATTCTGCAGATTTGCTTTTCCATGTGACAGTACTTCAGGCTTACTGACAAAGCACTACAGTTGCAGAGAAGACTCCTTGCTGAAACTACAGTTTTCCCTTTATGGCTTATTAGAGTCAATTCAAGCCAGAATAACAAAAAGTAAAGAAACAAAACAAATGCATAGCTGTCATTTAAAAACATATATTCTTAAAAGGCTTTAGGGGTATCATTTATGAAACACAAAGAGATTTCCTTCTTTAGCAGTGTTCCAACACATTACTCTTTCGTGATTACTCTAAGACATGAATATACTTGCCTAAAATGTCAGTGAGGTATTTATACAAAGGCAACTCTTCAGAAACCTATTATTGTGAATACAAAACAGGAAGTACAGTAATACCACCAGTATATGTTAAATAATGCCTAGTATAAACTATGCTCTTCAATTAATAAGCAGTGTTAACCCCTTTAGGGGAAAGGGAGATGTGAAGTGAGAACTGAAAATACTGACTCATGATAAAGCCTTTGAGTATTTTTCCCACAAGGTTTTTTGTTTTGTTGGCTGGGTTTGGCTTTTTTTTTTTTCCCCTCCCCTCCAAACAGCAGACAGAACACAGAGGACAGAATTTGCAATATAAATGAGCAAAGGAGAAAAACAAAAAAACTGCAAGGGTTGAAGTCTGATAACCTGCTGTAAAGTGAAAAAAAAAAAAAAAGAAAAACATGACAATATAATAAAATAATAGTACAATAAATGCTTAATTATACTTTGCGCTCTGCAACTCCTTTCCATTCTCATGCTTTCGCTAACTAAGCCTTATAACAGCTATGTCATACAGGAAATGCATCTTTAGGAAACTACTCCATCAACTATTCAAATACATCTGTACTGGTGTACAAGTGTCACAATTATTTACAACGGGATGTAAATAAAAATACAATATAATACTGAATAGTCTCCAGCCACTTAGCTGGTATTCTACAAAACAACATGATTAAAGTAAAAATTAAAAATTAACAAAAAAAATCTTTTTTATAAGCATTAACTACCATGAATTAGAGAAACATATGTATTTTTATTAAAAAAATAAACTGATTAATAAAAACCACATTACTCCATAGTGAGACAGACACTCCAGACATAAAAGCAAAGCTCTTTCCTCACACATGTTGAATAAGAAAATATTTTTAAATAGACAGATTTCTAGAATCCAAGTGAGAGAACCTAATCATCAGTTTGTTCTTTTCAAAACATCCACAGCTGCAGTCAAAAAAAATTCAAGAGCTTCCCAAGTACAAAGACCTGAAACAAAAACCACATGCAAATCCCAGATGGACAGAAATCAAAGCTCCTCTTTTCTAAGGTCTGATAAACCTGTATCTATTTACAAACGTGCAAGGAACATATCTTCCGACACAACTCAGTCACACAGTGTCTCTCTCCACTTTCTCCTACAGGCACAGCAGTTTGAAATCTTCATGCAAGCTAACAGATTGAACTTTGGTTTGACTGCCATCTGCTGATCCCCTGTTTTGGGAACCTGAAGAGTCATTTAAAAATGTACACAAAGCTTTCAAAATGTTCAGTGTTTCTTCTTCCAGTTCTTGGTAACAAAGAAATTAAAGAATTAGAGATAACAGGTATTTATGTTTAAAGAAATCAAATTAGACCAAATGTCCTGATATTTAGCATCCTTTAGCTAATTGTCAGATAAACAAACACAGAAAATGTAATAATTTACTGTGCATGAATAAGATGACTATTGAAACAAAACCATCTAAGACACAAGACCACTGTGACAGTAAGAGAGAATCAGGTATAACAGCTACTCCTTAAAGAAAAGGGAAACATAGCTGAAGCAACTATTAAAAAAACAAGGAAAATATAAAATAATAATAGACTACCTTTATATTCCTCCACAAGGGAGGCCACCACAACAATCCATTTTTGCCTCAACAATATTTGGTATTACGTAAAGTCTTTGTTTCATTGTATCCCAATGAAACACACACATAGACACAAAAGAAATCCCATTCACTTTCACATTTCACTCACATTTTGCTGTTTTCTTTCCTTCAAGATAGCACATACTTTGTGAAGGGCTGAATGGGTTGCTGATGCTGAAATGATGAATCGAGATGTGAATACAATTACACCTACCACCCTCTTTGGAAGAGACCATACTGCGGATGAGGACAAGACTTTAAGTGTGGTTTTTTTCTAACCAAGAAATGTTTTTATCAGTACAACCCACCATTTAGATGAGTATCGCTACAGCTCAAAGCTGAAATTGAATCAGTAAGAGATTTATTCTCCTGTTCCATATAAGAATAGCTGTCCTGCTAAAAACAGTTTTAGTTTGTGTGTCTACAATGACTGAGCAGCCTGTGCATGAGCAGAAAGTTATCATCTCAGGGCACCAGAACCATCTGCCTAAGAAAATACCTGGTTTATTTTCACACTCTCCCTCATCTTTGATGAGGAGGGAGAGCTCTTATGTCCCACTTTTCTTCTTCTCAATTTGTTCCTTCACCAAAGCTGCCGTTCTTTCATTCCTTTATTACATGAGAAAAGTAGAAAAATCAAGTGATTATATAATTATTACTTAAATTTTATATAGTATATTTATATAAGCAGTGTTAAAACCCAAAGGGTTCAGAATTGCCAAAACAATGACTGTTTCAGCCCAGTTTGTATCCATGATACAATTCTGCTTAATCAGATACTACCTTTAATCACCTTTTTCTAGTTCCTAAAATTCCAATTCTGCAAACATTCAAATACATGCTTAGCTTTAAAGTAAAGCTTAGGCATAAATTGTTCCAGCGTTGGAAACAAATGCAATCTTTGGCTTATGGGAAAAGAAAACAGTTACAATGGCTTGAGTGTGGACTGAAGGAGTTCCAGCAAACCTACTCAAGTTCCAGATTAAGATCTTTTGTATCACTATTTTTATGAGAAATAGATTCACATCAATAAAAACTAAACCCATAGAAATCTTACCACAAAACCAAAAAACCAAAACAAGGTGTCATTTGAATAACGAGTGCCATTTGAATAACTTCAGGTGGCATGCCAGGTACACAAATTCTGGTGATTCAGAATCAAACTGCAACTTTTATTCTCTTAGAACAGTACTAATTTAAATAATTTATTTTAAAATATATTTAGTGTCACAGACGGTTAATGGTTCCAATTCATCTTTTTCCTTTTCCAAGAACGGACAGTATTTGTGTTCTGTCATAGCACTGCTGGCAGATCACATCAAAATACACCTTTGTTGTGGAAATGTGTCTGCTTAAACAGTTTCTTTATTTGTATGTGGCATCTTCTGTGAAACATACTCTGTTTTCACATGCAAAACAGTCAGAACAGATTCCTATTCTCTACAAAACCTGTAAATGATCTTGTACAAATCCTGCAAATTATCTAGGACCTTCAGTGGTGGCTTTTTTCCTTTTCTTGCTCTATCTGCTAGAAGTAAAAGTAACACAAAAATAAAAGTAACCCAAAAAGAGGAAACACAAGACTTCCTTCAGTCGTAATTCTGAAATGTCTTCAGATGCAGTGGGGTTGCACAGCCATAGAAGAGGGAAGAATTTTGTCCTCTGTGAATGCTAATCAGCAATTTTCTCGAGAAGCAGTGACGGAACAGCACCTAATGCCTCAATTACAGTGCCTACTGCAATTACAGCTATTTTACTTTGTTTCTATCACTATTACAAGCACTCCTGTTCATGACGCACAAAGGATATACAGGTCTGTCTTCTATAGGCACTACACTAGCCATAATTGCAGCGAGGAGCACAACCCATTTCCACTTCACACCGGTTCTTTGCGCTCTTCCATCCCTTGACAATACTTTTTCTGGAGAGTAGGCAGACAGATGAAGCAGCATAATAAAATACCCCCCTGTTGGTGTAGCAAATCTATATTCTGATAGCAAAATGCACACATAGGCAAGACAAAAAAAACCCCATTAGTTATTTTCCAAACAACAAAAGATCATTATTTAGCACATGCCAGTACTGCTGCATCTAGCTAAGACATACCTTTCATTTAAGAAATGAACTGTTTATCTTGATTTCTGCAGCAGAGAACCAAACCGTTATTTAAGAGTAATGTCCTCTGTAGCCTCTGTTTCTGGTGAAGAATAAGGTTTGCACTCTAGCTTTCTTGGGAAATGCATTGTTTCTGAGTACAGGCAGGGAAGCTCAGAGGAGCACAAGGAATAGGAATCAATGGGGAAATCTAGGATGAAGGCAGTTACATTTCCTCACACCCACTCAAATAGCATGATTAGTGCATGAAGACAACAGAGAAGCTCAGATATCAGATCAAAATGGTACTTAAGCACTAAAACAGGTATTTAAAGACTTTAACACACTTCAGTATTAAATGCATGAAATAATGGTGTTCCAATTATATTAAAAAGAAGATAATTTTGTAAGCCAGCACAGAGTACTTACTTCCCTTAATACAACTAAAATAAACGGCCATTTTATAAGTGTAGTAACATGTTCCAAAGGTGTGTGTTTGCCAATTACACACACCTCATATGCTGGCTGATGAACACACACACCCTGGCGTGTGTCCTTGCTTACATATCTCACGTGCCTCCCTGTTAAGTAATGGAATAAGACTTGCCTTGCAAACTGGCTAATGCTGTCTCTTCTCTCTTGGTGACTTCTGCAGAAAATATTCACTGCTAAGAAAAACAACTTCTGGAACAGAGTTAAGCGATTTGCAATCTTAAGTACACTCTCTGTCTGCAAGACCCAGCTCTGTGATAACTTCCATTTTCTGTATCACTGTCAGGCATGTGTTTTCTCCCAGACTGGGTTGGCATTCAGCATTTTTCTGTGTGCACTGCTGCCTACTGGTAAGACATGGTCCACCTTACAGATTGCTTTTTCCATATCAGTTAGTTACTCTCAATGACTGCCTGTTTCACTATTTTCCTCTTTATAAAAAGATGAGCACACTCATGCTCTCCACACAATGGCAAGGTACACTGTGGTATGGAGACAGCCTTCTTTTAGAATGATTTTTCTCTTAAAAAATTTTCTTAAATTTTTTTTTTGCTTCTACTTGCTTATTTTGAATAAATGCTGACTAGTGTACAATACTTCTAACAGAAAGGCATGCCTTGATGCCTTGTACAAAACAATAGATTTCTCAGCCTGCTGGAAGCCAATCTGTGATTTTTTCCCCCCCCCCGCCCCCCCTCCTCAGTCACAGGACTTAATTCCACATATATCACCACCAGGATCTGCAGCTCACCTACCATGGTCGTATCGACAAGACATAGCAAAAACAGTGCCATGCTTATAGTTCTTCCCCCTCTCCTTTCAGAACCAACGTACAACAGTACAAAGGAATTCAAATTCTCTTAAGCTCATTATATTGTGTGATGCTTTATCTCTCATTCCTCTGTTTTCAATAAGAGTCCAGCTGTGCTTGTCAGGGTCTGTGTATAGATAACAGCACATACTGGCAGGGTATAGGCCTTTGCTGTGTTACCTCTCTGTTGCAACACAATACAGACCTCTTTATCTCATCTATTTTTCCTGTATAAAATTTGCACGTCCTTTATGAGGTCTAATACCAAAGAGATGATGTCATACAGGAGCCATAATTTCTGACGATATAGTTATTCAAAGCAACATAGATGAAGACTGAGGGTAAAGAACTGTCCATGACTCTCAGGAGACTTAGCAATTGGATAATATTCAGTGTAAGTAAATGCAAAGCAATGAACGTGGGAAATTCAGTCTTTCCTTCATATATAAACGGATAGGCTGTGAGATGAATCGTTAGCACTTCTAGTTTTAATAGACAGTGATGAAAACACTTTAGCTCAGTTCTTGGCAGCAGTCAAAGCAGCAAATCAAAAATGCAGAACTGCTAATAAAAGAGTAAAGACCAAAACAGAAAGCATCATTATGCACCCATACAAACCCATGTTGCACCCAACACCTTGGATACTGTAAGCAGTCCTGGTCCCTTTCTCTCAGAAAGGGTATAATAGATCTGGAAAAGCTTCCGAGAAGGGCAGCAAGGATGATCAAAGGCATAAACCAGTTTCTGTTTAAGGAACAGCTGGCTCTGCTTTCATTCTGCATAGGATCACCTTGTTCACCTACTCCAGTTATTCATAAGTTGATTATTTTTTTTTTAAAGAAAAGATTACATAGCCTCGTAGCAAGGTAGAAGGGTGTGCACTAGGGGAAGGTAAAGTTTCAGGTTTGCATATCAGTTGTTTTGAGAAACAGCTGCTTTGCCAGAAACACCACGGAGATGTATGGAATGGGGGCACAAAGGCATGATTTGGCATGAAAAAGCATCATTCTTGTTTATTTCTTGAGAGAACGTGAAATATTATCATGAGCTCTGTTCAGAAACAGGTTCTAAAATGCCCACAAAATTGTTTTGTGTTTTGTCTTGTCCATGGAATACAAATGAGAAAGCCACAGTGATGTTTCACTTCATCTTCTTCCATCTGTGAAGTGATGGCTACTTAATTTGCCTTCCCTTCTCTTAGCAGTGTTTTAGAAAGTACTGCTGCAGGTGACAGAAGTGTCTTCACACACAGGCATTAATGCTTAGGTCAGCAATGGTTGCAGCTCTCTACATAAATAGCCCAATGATTCAAGAGGTTTATTTACCTTTATACTCCCTTAGTTCTCTGTCTCTGTCTTCACCTGAGAAAAAGTCTAGTGGCATTGATAGAAGTTCTGACATCCTTTTCTATCATCCTGCCAACCCAGTTTAACACAGTTAAAACACAGTTTTCAAAGCAAAACTCCCTGTACAGGAAGTAACAGGCAGATGTAGGGGGAAAAGAGGTATCATAGGGGGATAGGGATGGAAAAGATTTGTTCTGTAGTTACAGTTACTGGTGTGAGGTTACAAGGAAAAGATACCAGCTGTAGCAGCATAACTGGAATGTATATGAGAAAAATCTTTTATGAAATTAATATTTTCTAAAATCTATTTTAATAATAGATTTTTTATTTTGGAATTTTAACTTTGAGTGAGGTTATTAATTGGAAAATGGAACACACATCCTATCTGAAGTAGTGGCTAGTAAAACTGAAATAGCTCATTTTTAGGTTTAAAAGAGGTGAGTAACACATAGCAAGAATTGTCAGTATCACATCATCACCAAAACAAAAGGACAGTTCCCAAAATCACCTTTTTCAGCACCTGACAGGTAACAGTAATTCATGAAAATTATGTAATTAGCAATCAGAATATCGTTATAAAGGGTGTACAAAGTACAATTAAGAGAGGGTTTTTTCAAAATCTTTTCTGTACATCTGGAATATGCTTCTCTGTAGCACAAAGCTTAATTTGCCATGGAGGGAATACACTTACATTTAAAACAAAGGAAGAAGTAACTACACTCTGTTTAATAAATTCCTCAACTAAGTAAGAACACGTAACAGACATAACCCCCAAAAGGAACAGTCACTTCAAATTTCCAGAAGAACTGCCGAGTCCTACCAGCCATTGCCTGGCACCACACAACCAAAATGCTCATTTGACTTTCAGACCCTTCTGTCTCAATCAGCTTCAAATACCTTGTAGTCCACACGTTTTTCTAGGTTATCCCCAAAATCTAGCAAACTGTCGTGATTCTGAGCCACTTCTTACACTGGTACATACAGAGCTTCAAACAAGCTTTTGTTATTAAATTACATTGGCATGTGCAACCCTGAGGTACTCCAGTGACCTAAATAGTCACCCACCAAGTTTCCACTGTTCTTAAGAGCTGTCTCATTTGGAGATGAATAGAGCCCTAGCTTTGCGCTCCTGCATATATACATAACAATCCTTCCACATGCCTTATGGAAACGATATATTATGAAGCAATGACCCCCAGATTGTTCTCTTTACTCTTATGCTACATTATTATAGTACTGCCTTCATTTGGCTTGATATTAAGAATTTTTTTTTTAGTTACCTAAGATCTTACAGAAAGAATCTCTTTTTCCTGAACAAACCTATTATCTTTCATTGTTATATGTACTGTACATGAACGGTATTTCTACTTAGCCTGAAGCAGTATGTACACCACATGTGCAAGACATCCAGCTTTTGTCACTGATGGAGCAAATAAAATGTAAAGCTGGATCTCCTTCAACACACACAAAAAAATCAACTAGTGGAAATTTTGCTTATGATGTCCCATTTTTCCTTCTCTTCTCCCCACAGAGATTTCACAAACCAAAAAATACTCCTAATCAACTGAATGGACTTCTATGCATCTAATAACCACAAAAGAACCTTAAACAAAAGATTACTAATATCCTTACTAAGAAACAAGGGCATATCCGCTAACCCCTCAATTCAACAGCTCTTTAGAGTCCTTTACTAATGTAGAGAGCTTGATCATATTCCAACTTGCTTCTTATAAAGCTCTGAGGTTCAGATGTTTTCCAAACCTAAAAGTAAAACTGAAAAGGTCACCACCTTGAAGTGTACAACCGAACAATGAAACCATACATTGGCCACCTCATCCTCCCAAGCTGCACTTCGTTATGATCGATACTAAACCAGTGATACGGACAATGCTGGGCTTTCTGTTTCATCATGCCTTCCATTTTTACTGAAAGTTTTCCCTATGAGGGGAACACTTAATATAGAAGTCAATCAACATTTTACGTTGTAAGATCATGCATTTAGTAGTTTATGCTATTCTGAGCTTTGACCTTCTTGTCCTTTCCAAGTTGGCTGGCTGCCTTCGCCTGATTTGTTTTGTAATGTTCCAGTCAAAACATTTCAGCTGTTGCATGAGAAGGAGACCAAGAAAAATGTCACTTTATTTACAATTTAAAAAAAAATTAATAAAAATAAAATTATTTCACCATAACCTTTGGAGAGAGGTCTTGAGACCTGACCACATTAGAGGGACTTGAAACATCTCAATTTGAAAAAGCTTTGTCAAGTTTCTTGACATTTTGCAGATATATTTTCCAAGTTGTGACCACTCAAAGACTGATCCTACCAAGGCTCAAGTAGTCTGCAGGCCATGCTGGATCCAAGCTCTCAAAAATGACAGCAGGAAAATGACCTGTCCTCTTATTGGAGTCACTTGAATTTAGTCAAGTAGGAGGAGGAGAAAGAGGACACCATAACTGACTCCACAAGAAAGAAAAGCCTGATATGAGGAGTGAACACATTGAAAACCAAGAGTCTGGACACTGGGGCAAAACTGATACGCATTAACAAAAAGTTGATGTCAATTGAGCAAAAAGACTAGAAGCAAGAATCATACTGAGATTTGGTGAATAGTTTGCTGAAGATCATGAAGTCAGCAGATGTAGGAAATACAGACCAAGAGGACACTGCATAAGAAGAGAGCAGGCAAATTCAATAGGGAGAAACACCAAGGAAAGAATATAAGGAAGTAGCAATGCTTAAGGAAAGTTGGAAAAAACATTACCACTGAAAAAGTAATTTATCTACCCACTCTTATGTTGCCAGAAAACATCCTGGATAGCAGGTACAAGTCCCATTCCTGCATAGTAGACCCCACAAAGAACAGCAAAGGAATTTAATATTGTTGTCGTTTTACCACTTATTTCAAGCAAACAAGTTTTCTATGGCAGATCTAGAGCGTCCTGTACTGCTGCTAACCATGAAGATCTCAATATGATATCATAGGATGGAATCTGGATACTCCCCCCCGAAACTAGTAATTGTTCATCTGATTTTAAACAGTGTAAATCAAAGCCCTAAGAAGTAAGGAAACACAAGTATTAAGGTAACTAAAGTAGAGGCGATCATAACGACTCGTAAAAATAATTTTCTAATTTAATGCAATTTAATTAATCATGCACAATGAATACCACTTTAATTAACATAATTAAAGATTGCATTATGATGCACATGCACAAAGAAGAATTAATTAAGATTGTACACGCAATCTTACCTATGGTAGTTCTTAACTCATGGGTACTCGACAGACACAACATTCTCTATAATGCTATTTTAATACAGTATACACAAAAAATTACATACATACTGTGCATTTTGCATCCACAAAGAAGACCAACCGCAAAGCAAGCCCTAAATGCGTCCATGGCTACAGTCCAAGTACTGTAATTGTGGCCATTCCTCTAGCTTCTGTAGCTCACAGTACTACACTAACAACCTTTTCAGCGTCACTCCCATAAATATTTAAAAAACAAGACTTTTGGGAATGTTTCTTCCTTAACTGTTATCACTATCCTAATGAAGCTTATTAAATGTAATAACACTCATGCCATCTAACATGCTACTGTGAAACATGTCTTGCTGTGCTTTGCTTATCTGCCATAAAGCCCAATATCCCCAATTACAAGCCACCAAGGCCCTGATGGCTCCTGAGGATGCTCCCACAGGAAGCGAGCCAAGCCACACATCTCTGGAGAGCCACTCAGCTGTACCCCTCCCTCCCCTGAACAACCCAAACGCTGACACAAAGTGGGAAGAGTGATTTGAAAGGATTTAGAAGGAAGAGGTTATCATCACATAGACTGTTCTCAAGTAATTCAAGTAGGAAGTGAAAACCCGTACCTTTATCAGCACACACACAAGTTTTAGCAGTTAAAACTTGCTGTACAGGTACATGAAACTTGGTCATAAAATTAGTGTTACTTCTCTAGACAAAGTTGCTTGCTTTGTCACTAAACCCACATGAAGAATAGAGTTGACCTAACCCAACACTTAGGAATTTATACCGACTCTACATGCACTGCGCAAACACACCTCATTTTTTAGAGGCATGATTCATTTTAACCCCGTATGTTCCCATGGTATCTTACAAATACAGTGTCATTTCCATGTTACTGTTTAAAAGAAACAAAACAAAAAACCCCCACATAGTACCACAGTTACAGACTCATTGAACTGAAGGATGGTGTTTACACAACCACCATGAATCTGACAGCCTTTTGAATGTCCCACTTCATTGATAATCTGGAGGCTCTCTAACATGCTGTGTTCCTCATCTGTGTGAGTCTAGGAGGTATGAATACGAACAAACTTTGGCCCTTGGCCTTTACCTTCCCATCTTTGTACTTTTCCAACTGAAATAAACAGGCTTTGATACCTTCAAGTAAGTTTTCTAGCAAGTGTTGCAGAGAAGTTTATGGAAGTATTAGTGATGCTGAAATACAGGACTGGGTCCATGTAAGGAATGCTTTCCGTTACAAAGAATAAGAGCAGGCATATTTATTTTTTTGTTCTATTTGAAGGAAAACTATTATATTTTTACATAATTGTTTGGATGTATGTTTTCACAGACAAAATAAAGCCAACTTATCCTGGCCCTATAGTGTATCTGTTAAAGGTGAAAATATGCAGCCCAGCAAGTTTTCCCTCCAACCCTTCTTTTCAGGCAAGTAATAAATCTTGAGTGAAAAAGTCACCGTGCTCTTCAGCTGTCACCACTAAGATTTTGTTTTTTAAAACCGTAGCAGCCTTAAGGCTGATTTACTGCTCAGCCCTCCACACTCTGACAATCGAATAGTTGGAAACAAAAATCACTTTTGCACACCTGGAAATATTTTATTTGCTGTACTCATGAGAAAACAAAGTTTTCATCAGTGAGGAAGGAGGTGGGGGAAGAGGGGGGAGAGAGATTCAGGTGAATATTAAAACCTAGTTCTTGACTTAAAGAGAAACTTCATACATATGTACATGAACACAGAAACTACCTCTGCATTCAGACAGAGTGGTCAGGCTCTTTAGGGACTATGGGTTCACTAAGCAATCCAGCCTCAGATCATCAACTTGGAAATCTTGGCCAGTAAACGGTCGTGCTCATCAACTGTGTCTATTTAGTCATTTCAGTTTGGCAGGTGAAAAGAATGTGTGACAACTTTTGAATCATTTCATTCACTCTTTTGCTCTTCTTTTTCTAAATACATTTAGTAAGCTTTTAATCACCCTAAAGTGTAAACATCTGATATTAATAAAGGCAAAATTAGACCTTTGAGAAACAGCTACTTTCCAGAGTACCTCTTTGCCCTACTCAGAGTTGCAAGTTTAAAAAGATCAAGGGTAAAAACCCAAACACATACCGGAGAAAATTGACTGATGGAAAATGTGATGGTGCCAAGATTGTGAAACTATTTTAGAATATCAGATCCACTTTTCAATGGCATGTAGTTTGATATCATTTTTCCCTAAAGCTTCATTTTCTGCAAATTTATTATATACTCCAGAACAATCTTGTCTTCAAAAGAAATCCCACATCTTTTGTTATTTCAAAGAACCATACTTGCACCTGGGCAAAATGATGTAAGTAGTCTAGGTGCTGGCTGACTGAAAAGGAGATCCACAAAATCTCGCTCCTTATTTTTAATCCCAGGGCTTACAAGAATACGAGGAGTGCCCTTTGACAGGCAGAGAGGCATTTCTGCATCTCAAGTAAAAGAATAATAATTAATGGTTCTTATGGTGATTGCATTTACATCCTTTAATTCCTACCCTGAAATACCTTCCCACCTGTTCCATTCTCGTGATGCCTAAAAAGACCATCTACAAATGAAGACTGATTTCAGTAATATGATATCAGGCAGGGAAAGCAGATGAGGAACTTACTTGTTAGTTATCTCTACCAGTCCTGAGACTGGACTGCATCTCCAGCAACCTAGCAGTGCCAAATTAAGTATGTAAAGAGATTTCACTTTAACTAGTCTTTACCTAGTACTAATTTATTCAACTGTCATAAAATACTTTGCCCAGCAGTAAGTGTCCCAGCACCATCTCCTTCTAAGAAGCACCCCGTCTTGTGCCCCCTGTCTTCCAAACCTAGATGAAATCTGCACAGAAGCAATGCGAAGAGATATATCCCCCTTCCCTATCAGGGACTCCGCTCACATTGTATCACCACAAGGCTAAGGGACACTTGATGGTTCGTCCTTGAGCCAAACGCAATGCGGAGCAGAATGAAAAGCGAGATATTTACATCTCCTCCTCCAGAGTCCTAAAGCAGTTTAGCATAGGTGGGGCCTTCTTCCAGGCACAGCTTTATTAGAGAGTTTCCCACCTGAGTAGGAGGGACAGAAAAAAAAAGAAATTAAAAAAAATATAAAAAAAAATCAAAGTTCCCCTTCAGAATTGCATGTATAACTACCTGTGTTCATGTACCTAAAACAGCAGGGAGTTGTGGGACGGTTTGTAGAAAAAAAGAGAGCCAGGCACTTCTCAGAGGTACACAGCAGGCATAAGTTACAGCAAGTTAGACTGTTAGATGTAAGGAAGAAAAATCTTCCCAGTGAAGGTGGTCAAACAGTGCAGCAGGTGCCCAAAGGCTGTCAAATCTCCATCCTTGGAGAAACTCAAAACCCTCCTGGACCAGCCTTGAGCAACCTCACCTAACACCAAAGCTGGCCCTGCTCAAGCAGGAGGTTAGACCAGAAGACCCCAGGGCCCCTTCCAACCTAGAGTGTTTTACAACCTTTGATCAAATGGGGGGTGGAGGGGTGTCACAGAGGGAAACACAGCACACAACTGATAGATTATGTGGCTTCTAACTCTACAGTCCTACACTATATTTGGGAAAACTGAAATCCTACCAAGTCAGAGCTGTAACACAGGAAGAATCTTTACTACAATGTTATCTGACCAAAATGGAAATCACAGATAGGCAAATATGAAAATAGGAAAATATATTACATGGTAATCAGTTAAGTTTGTGCCACTGCATCTGACTGCTAAATATGCTCATAGCACATACACATTTCCAGACAATAACGAATAAATATGCAAGATTCTTTCCTATTCCTTTTAACTTGTAAAACTGCAAACCTAAATATTTGAATTTCTTCCATAAGCCTTCAGAAAAACAGAACTTTGATGTTTTTAAAGAGGAAAGATTATTTACTTTTGCTGCAGGCAAGAAATTATAATTTCTTTACTGATTCTGCCAAATGGCTTTATCATACATTTTTTATTTTCATCAAAACAAGCCACTTTAAATTAAGGTTGTCCCATAACTACACAGTAATCAACATTTTAAGGGTCAGATCAACTTGATGAACCTCTGTTTGACTTCTCTGCGCAAAAGACTCCTCCAAATCCAAATGAACCAGGGGGGAAGGGCGTCTTACGTCCTTCCCTCAAGTTTGGCAGTTGCTAGGAAGAATAAAGGCTGCAGTTTTGTTTTATTTTGTTCACATAAGCAGAACAGAAAACTCAGCAGTACCCATGTGGTTTTTAAACTAAGTAAGCTGAATTCAAACCTAGCGGTTAATACACTGAAGCCATCTAAGGAACAGTGAAACTTGAAGGTGAAGGAAGAGAGGGCGGAAGAAGAAGAAAGTGAGGAGAAAGGCTAGGGAGCAGAAAGTTTTTAAAAAGCAAAATAAATATGCAAAAGGAGGTAGCAAAAGTCCTCTGCACTGGCACAATATGCAGAAAACACGTTCTTACACCAACATGCAAGGTGCTTCGAAATTGGGAGCCAAGCCCTCCTGTACTAACAAAGCAATCGTAAAGATTCAGCTCTCCAGTATTCAACATACCAGGATAGTTTCTGGTTTAAAATACACTGAAGTCCATGAACACAGACAAAATCCAGGCCATCATCAATCTAGAGACAATGGGCAACACTGACAGCACAGCATCTCATTAATCTTCATTTGTCCTATCACATCCTGTCATTCTTATGCAAATCGCATATTTGAGGATACATCTTTTCTGCACCCCACGATAAGGAGAAGTGAAGCTGTCAGGAGCACCAGGATGTCATCCTATACCACAGGCCATCACTTCAGTCAGCGCCTCGTGTTTTACATCACAGCTAATGTGTTTGACATTCAAATTTGACCCAGCAGGAGGTAAAACTATCTGATGCCGCAGCAACATGTATCTTGCTTCCTGTGCTAAAACATTCACCAAGGTCCCTGGGGATCTGACAGTTTCTCTTCCTTCACTGTACCCTTGCTAATGGAGATTGAAACACTGCTTAAGAGGAAAAAAGATACCTACATGGGCAGGTAATGACAGCAATTCACCCTTCTCACTCAAGAAATAAGCCCCATACTAAAAGGCTAGGAAAACAGGTTCCACTGAAAAAGAAAAAAAGGACACACAAATCCTGATGAGTTGGTCTAGGTTTTCTTCCATGGTAATCTGTCAGACTACACCAGAAAACTTGTCCTCATGCATATCTGAATAGAACATTTAATTTCAAGCTAAGCAAATTATACACAGTGTGCAAAATATTTTATGCAAGATTTGTGGGGATGAGTGATCTCTCCTGTTAAACCAACTGATACATGGGGAAAATACAGACAAGCTTTGAAGCATAAGGAGCTCCATAAAGTTATTGCAAAATATTTTAGGTATGAAAAAAAAAAAAATCACTCGAGTGGGTAAATCACCAAAAACAAAAGGTATTTTTCCAATTATTGCTCATCAATTCTACTTAGAGAATGAAGACTAAACCAGAAGATTTTACTATTGTTACTGACTCAGAGTGTTATGTTTCTGTATCACTTTCAAAGAATGTTCAGAACATCTTGTTCCAGAATATTTCCCTTCCAAATGAAATCACTTTCTGTATCGTACATGGCTGCAAACAGACCATGCCTGTTTTGTTTTCTTATGAAAAACTGAAACTATCCCAAAGTATTTCCAGCATCAGATGAATAGGATGCAAAGTAGCTAAGTGCTACAAACATGGAACACAACTTAAGGCTGGAATAATATTTCAATACAATCGTGACATTTTAGAGAAATTACATTATTAATAGACATTTGTCACAAGTCAAAACAAGTTTACTATTAAACATAACTTTATAAAGTCTGACTCAAAACCTATTCACTACCCAAAAATAACATACTGTAGTGTTTGCAGGGATGATAAAGCGTACACTAGGCTCAGGGGAATACCTTTACATTTGATATTCCCACGTGCTGTTTTCGAATTACAAAAGATTAATCATCACATATTTGTCAGTCAAGAAGCAGTCACGTAAACGAAGATGCTGAATGGATTATTACCAATTCTGTAAGCGTATAATACAAAACTTACAAAGCATGCATACCACAAGTATTTCTTGGTTTGAAAAGCTAAAACATTTTCACAAAAAGTATACCAGACGTCTTCGCAGTCCCTGGAAGTAGAGAACACAGTCTGTCCTGTGCCTTTATATCTTCTGTAAAGTTCATGCATTAAAAATTACTGTATAGTCACCATACACCTATGAAAATAGGATACTTATTGTAATACGTAACTGAACTGATATTTCCATGACGTCTTCGCAGTCCCTGGAAGTAGAGAACACAGACTGTCCTGTGCCTTTGTATCTTCTGTAAAGTTCATGCATTAAAAATTACTGTATAGTCACCATACACCTATGAAAATAGGATACTTATTTATTGTAATACGTAACTGAACTGGTATTTCCATACGAAATATTAAATTGATGTAGAAAATGTTACCTTTTCAAAGGGATAACCAATCACAAACTAAACTAAAAGGTCACACTCAAAGACTTCCCATTAAGTGAAGTTCACAATACAAATGCTTTCTGGAGTCAGACTTCTTGCTTCCAGGGGAAAAAAAAAAGTGCAACTCATGCACTGCATATATTGCACAGACCCAGGAGAATATGGTGGCCTGGTATACCCTGTCTGGTGTGGATGAAGCATGATGTGAGCAATACCAACTCAAATGTGATTCTCCAGTCCCTCTAAATCAAAGTTTAAAATCCCCCCTCCTCCAGACTGGTGACATTTTGCTCTGTTATTCTGTAAGTGAATGCTTTCTATAAGATTACTATAACTTTTTTTTTTATTATGTCTTGGTAAAACAGTTTTAAATAAAAATCTAAAACATCCATTCATGGTTTCTTGCTAACAAAATTCCTATAATCACATGGCTTGCTACTGTGGGGGGCACCGTCTCATACAACTTTTTCATTTTCTTTACATTTAGAATCAAGCTTATTAGCTTTACTTTGGGAAAGAATACATAAGATATGTTGTCATCTAAACACAACTGCTCTGTTAGTTCTTGCAGATTCACCATCCTCATAAAATTCAGATGCACAAAAGATGTCAAATTTTTACCCACCACATTAAAAGTGGCTAGCCTCAGTTCCAGGTTAAGAGGTCTGGATTTGCATCAGTGATGTAGGTACAGTTGGCATGTATCTAGTAACTTAGGCTCTATCGAAAAGTTCTTGGTATTGCAGGGTGGCACCCTTAACACATGGCAGTACTGTCCCATTATTGCCATATTTCAAATAAATACTGTCCCAGTATGCCAATATTTCAAATAAAAACTAAAATATAAGAAAATAGTATTCGATGTGGGCCCAAGAGAAATCCAGTAAAAGGGAGAATGACAGAGAACTGAATTCCCGGGTGGTAGTGGAGATAACACAGTACAATGTTGGACTGACTCAGGAGAAAATTTCCCTTCTGTTCAACAAACAGAATTTTTTCAAATTCAGCTTAGTCTGACCCCAAAGAATAGTGACCAAAGAAAACTGAAATCAATTTGACAAAAGTGGAATTTTGAAAATTTCAGTTTTGCACAAGTGTGTTTTTCACTGATGAGTTTTATCGTCTTTTACTGAAAACACTTTGCTAGCTCTACTTTGCCATGGCAGGCACACAGATAGCGTGTAAGTAAGCTCTAAGTAAGCCTTTGTCAAGACAGTATCAGCTGTGTGGCTTCCTTCAGCTCAAAAGGGAAGAGGTCATGTTCCAGAGCGAAAATACAAGTTTTTGTCTCAAAACTTCATGTGTATATGAATCTTACTGTAAAAGTGTGTGTTTCATATGTATTTTATGCCTGAATGCTCCAAGACAAGCAGAAAAGACTATTCCAGAAAAAGGATAAAATAGAAGAATTGTTAACATTAAAAATAATTAAGAAACTTACAAGAAACCCTAGAAAAGGTCAGGAAAAATAAGTTTCATTAACTTGTCATCAAACTCATGAATGTTGCGAAGGTGAAAAGTTGTGGAATAAGGAACCTTACCAACACTACACAACTATCTTAAAGGAAATCACTTCAAACTGGTCTGTCTACTGCACTTAGCTGTGAGAAGACACAGCAGTTGCAGACCGTTTTAAAGTGGATTTTCCAGAGGGCTGCTGGGCTGGTTTCGTGTTTGGAGGTTTTCTGCAGTAAGTGTTACAACCCTCCCATTTTTACAAACTTGAAATGTTCTTGTCGCTCCAGCAGAGCTGCCACAGGATCTAAGGAGAAATTGCACTGTTTACAGTTGGAAACTGTAGTGCTGGCTGCAGGCTAATGGCACCAAGGAGATACTTAATCTTTTGAAAGGAAGTAACTAATGAAACCAACAAACTCCAGCAAACTCCCGCATAAACAAACACAACAGAAGCAAAAACCACAGAAGCAGTTTGACAGAAATGTTGCTGCACAAGTTCAATGAGCTTGATTTAAGGAAAACTTCTTCTAGGAAACAGATACTTAAGGCTATCACAAAACATTTTGTTTCTGTTAAAAATTCTGTAAGGGGGGGCAAAGGGGGGGAAGCGAGGGACATAATCCTATCCTTTGCCTTGTTTCCATTTTCAAACTTCTACTCTTAATCACTAAATTGCTTAAACAACAGTTTAGAGAGTAAAAGAGAATGGAATTATACCAAAATCTGGTCTTCTCAAGAGAGTAGCATGTATGACAGTGCATCTGTTTGTACCTTGTCTATCATGTCCGGTCTGTTTGTAGCTGCCAAAATTGTCACGTCCTTCAGCTGTTCTATCCCATCCATTTCCGTTAACAACTGAGCCAAGACACGGTCTGCTACATTTCCAGCACCTGAAGAACTGATTGAAAAAAAAAAAAAAAAAATCACAGCATTAGCTCTCGCTTCCCAGAAAACTGGAGAAAGGAGACTATACTGTTCTTTCCCACTTACAGGGATCCATCTTTCGATCTTAATTCTTTCTGATTCTTATTTTCACCTTCAATTCCTGAAACAGTGTCAGTCATATGAAGTGAGTAAAAGCAAATTGGAGAATTAGTCCTTCAAAAGATTTCTTCGTATTCAGCAAAGCAAATGAGGGTTTTTTTACTTACTGCCCTGCTATGTAGGTTGAAAAGAATTTAACAAAATGTGGATGTCTAGAATAAACATTTTTAGGATAACTGAATTCATGCAGCTTCTTTAATAGCCAGACAAACTTTTGGTTTTAGCACCATCCAAGTGAGTGCTGACACCACCCTATGCAGCATAAAAAACTAGGTAGTTCTGCATCTTGCAGAGCTGCTCTACATTTTCATGTTCTCCCCATCAAATGAGAATGAACTGAGTGTGGGCCAACTGCCTCGTAATAGCATTGTTGGTCGTTTAACTCAGTTGATCTTCCAGATACCAGGAAAGAAAACCAAGACTGAGAAACAGAAAACTCCAGTTTTGAAATCACCAATATATGAAAAACCTAAACAGACAAGGCATAAACTATGCTAGGCATTTGGTTTTTTAGTTTGGAATTAATTCTGGTAACCTTGAAGTTTATGGAAAATTTGCTCAAATGGCTTAACTATATGTAATAAAAAGCATTATAGAAATAAATTCTATTATTTTTATTAAAATTTCTAATATTTTAAAAAGAACAACCATATGATGTACCACCTTCTTCCTAGGCAATTCTTTGACGCATAAATACGTGCACACATCCACATACACGTCTATGTGCGCATACATTCACATGTATAACAGAGAATGCAGAAAAGGAAGACATTGCATAAATCAAATCAAGAGACCAAGCGCTTATGCTGTAATAAATAATACATCTCATGAACGGTTGTTTTCTTTATAGCATCCTTCCAATTCTGCATAAAGAGGTTTTATTTCTGAAACATTGTAAAAAACAGGTGACCACACACCATATAATTTTTTCTTTTTGAAAGGATACTAGACCTAGGAGATACTAAGACCATACACAGATAACTGTACACACTTATATGCTGGCAGACGCACTACACAAATGATGTATATGTGTTTCTTGCAGCACCCAGCTCTATATAAATATGGGGGGGCCGGGGTGAGCACAGGCAGCACGCCTGTCCCAAAAGTTCCCTCTACTGAGCATGGGGAGGGAAGCTGAAGCAGGCTGGGGAAAGCAGCTGGGAGTTGCCAGATAGCACCAAACATGCAGGTTTTATCCTCCTTTGCCAGAAACCATGAGCCCTGCTCTCGGCACACACCAAAAGCCTCCCTGTTTTTGACAAAATCTTCCCTTGCGGACGGCATGCACACACCTACATCTTCCTTCACCAACAGGACTGCTCTTCCAGCGCTATTCCCTCCTCTGCCGCACATGGGAGGGCTTCATTCCCCTACCCTTAAACAGGCCCTTTTTTAATTTTAAAAAATTAATCTCTCCAATTCTTCCAGATCCCTCAAACTTCATACTAAGAGGCAAAAAGAAGTCTCATACTTAAAATGAGGCTGGGTTTTTTCCTGCAACATACATTTTTCTACTGTCACCCCAAATCTACACAGGATTAAGATAATTTTTTAATCTTACATTTTTTGAAAGTCCGTTTCCAGAAGTACTGTTAAATGTTTATACAGATATACAGGCACCTACACAGGCAAACACAGTACAATCATTCTGCTGAACACTAGCTTCCAAAAAGAAATATTAGGTTTTAAAGTATAAGCGCTCAAATTATTTCCAACAGATAGAAAATACACACATACAGTTGCATAGTTATTATGCACATATATTGCTGCAGCACCGCCATCCACCACCAGCACACCTGCAACCACACTGATTCCCAAATGTCCCAGAGCCAAAGCAACAGTAATGACTCCATTGCTGCTGTACAGATCTCCTCCAAATAAATTCTTTAACTTTCCTATCCTACAACTGGTTCTGTAATTTTCCAGTGCAAAACAGTCAACCTATCTGACCTAGTCTGGAAAATATCTTTGAGGAGCTATAATAAATGTTGGCTAACAGAGTATTTAGGATGCTGAGAAATATTAGAGAAGGGACTTGGGTTACCTAGTCATCAGCTTTTTGGTTTGCTGCAGCCACGTTAGAAATCCCAAATGATATTAGAGCGTTTCTAACATACCCGTGGGTCATGGTCCCATTGACTTATAGAGGGCTGAACACGATAAAACACTTCAGGTGTTGGATAAGGATAGTAAATGCTTTTCAAAGGACACAGAGCTTAAAGGAAATTAAAATCAACTTTGTAACATAAGCTAGTCTCAGTAGGGATTCAGGCCTCCCATCTTGCATAAGTTTCACATTTACTCAACTTTATACCCCATAGACTGCACACAAGAAAAAGCTAAGCAAAGGAAAAAAATAATTGTAAGACTGGGACCAAAATCTTAACATTATATGAGATGATCTGAAGCTAGGAGTCTTTGGGGGAGATGCTAAACTTTTTTTTCTTTTTTAAGGAAACAAAGAAATATTTGGTTTTGAAGAGAGATGGCTAGAACAGATATTACATCTTTCCTCAATATAAAAACATTTCTCTTACAAGCTTCAGACCATAGAAAAAAAGAGAAGTGTTTATTCTAAAGAAAAACCCCACTATTACAGGGGAATGTACATTGCAAAGACTTTCATGCAATTAGGGCATAATCAGAAAACTGCAGTTAAGCAATCACGGATGGCATAATAGCACTCAAACAATGATGGGGATACCAGCACATTATTAGGGCCTTTATTATTATCTGTTAAAAACAGAGTAAAAAAATTTTAAAACCACGCATGCAAAAAATATCAATAATAAAAACAGTATCAAATGAAGAGGTGTCATGATACCAGGAATTTCAAATTTCAGTGCTTTTATTTACATAGTTCACTAAGCTGTCATATGATGCACCATTTTTAGCACAGAGCCTACAGCAAATTAGGTTTTGGCTTAACAAGATACCCTATAAAAATCAGAGGCAGGCACAGGTTTACAGCGAGAGATCTCTTTACCAGCTGCATCAGAGGCGCACCACGCGCTCTGAGAGCTCTAGTGTTGCCCAAGCTGTTAATCTGAAGAGTGACACGCAAATATGCGTTTTTCCATTTTCCCATGATTTCCCAGCAAGGGTTTCAAATTAACACAGGCAACGTTCATTAAAGCTGCCTGGACTTTTGACGCAAACAGCAGTCAGAGAAACAAATTATGATTAACCCTCCAGTCCCACGGAGGCACTGCCAAAACCAACTTCCAGCCAAGGGACTGACTTTGCCCCCCCACCTGACCTCCGCACGTTGATGTCATCATCACAACTGCATGGAAATAGTCCTCAAAAGGCACGTCCTGGTACAAACTAAATTTCCTGTCAACACGCCGCCTGCAAATCCAGGCAGTCAGAATTAAGTCCCTCACATAATCCACGCAGGGCCATGTGTGCACGGGTGCGTATATGCAAGAGCCGTGCCCTAACCAGAAATACCTTGAACTTCAAAGTAAAAAAAAGTGTGAGCAAAGAGGAGTCTGGCTGCTCCGTAAGTGCCTGAGAATTTCAAGTAATCTCTTGTGTTGCCCTAACGAAATACATCAGTCTGTAGCCTATGTGTTATTTTAATCTTTTTGCAACACCTCTTTCTTCAAAATCCTCAATGAGGGAGTTTTAAAGGCAAAAATTGTCTTTGCTTACTAGTTTATGACATCAGTTAGAGCCAGATATCCTCCCCTATGTGGTATTTCAGCTAATCCTGCAGGTGTACCACCAGTCTCAGAGCAAGCACACATGCGCTCCTGCATAGGCACTTCACTTGACCAGAGAAGCTTGCCGAATGGCAAAAGCATCAGATAAGACTACCCGTGGATTAAAAGCAGACTACTGAAGGTGCACATGAAAACCAAAACCTGTTCTTGGTATTTTATTTTAGCTAAAGACACTTCCAATACACATTTTGACAGAACAAAACACGCGTTCTACAGTGTACCAAAGTCCCACAAATAATCTGAATCAATTCTGGCCTTGTCTGATGGAACGGAGAGATCGTGACCCTCAGCTCCAAGTTCAATACAGCAGATGAGGGCTCACCATAGCACTTTTTCTTATCTCCTTTGGCCTTATCCAATGGCCATTCTAACGAGCTGGATTCAAATCTCAGTGGGAACCGACATTTCCCCTTGAACATCTTAAGCCACTCTCATACTTCTTCCTGGGGATATAAAAGCAACTGCAGTCTGATTCTATCACTGCATCAAGGAGTATATACAGTTTGCTAGCTTATATAGTTCTTCAAGCCAAGGAGATCGCATTTCCAGACATAACCAGATGTGTGAAATCACCAGATTTAAATCTGTTTCCCTTCTTGCTATAGGCACTTTTTTTGACAGTAACTGACTTCTTGTTTTGTACATTTTTACTTGTTTAACTTCCTTTTCTTCTCCTCCCCACCTCCTTTATCTAACAATTTTTTTAATATCTGAAAACTAAAACCAGCCTGAGAACGCAGTCATTACAGTTTCACCTCATGATGAAATTTGGTAAGCATCACCACTGCGAGCTAATGCAAAGGTACACTTGCATCATCTGACAACCCAGAACACTTCCAAAGCCAATGGAATGAATATTTTTACAGAACACCAGATGTCATTTTCATTGGAAAATGTATTTAAGTCTCAATGGCCATTTAAATAATGTAAAGGAGAACTATTGACACTCCATCCCACCACTGACTTCAATGGCATTGAAGCCTGTCTGAACACCTTAGCTTCAGAATCAGGACCTTAATTTAGTTACGCTGCTAAACTATAGACTTGGCAATGCAGGAAATACTCACAGAATATGAGCACTCTTAAAATTCACAGCAACTGTGAAGCTACAAAACCAGAAGGAAGTCTGGGAGGGCTCCTCTCCTGAAAAGCCCCGTTTACGCACAGATGACCCCACCTCAAGCAGATCATGGTGGCATCAACTATACAGCTGGACTTGATCTTTGGAGTCTCTTCCATAATGATTCTATGATCCGTAAGGTCGAAGAGGCAGACCTCGGGAGAAGTATCCAGGATAAATTACTGCAGAGGGATTAATCTCCACACAGCTGAAATGTATAACACAGGTTTTGCGAGAAGGGAGTACCAGCCCACCTTCATTTCCAAAACGTCGTATCAGGCAAGATTTACATACAGATAAAAGTTGCCTTCCCCCCTCCCCAACAAAAGAATTACAACCATAATGAGAATTTACAGGGTTTAAAAATACTTGTGGATGTGGTATCAACTCAAATAATGCTTTCCCTGCAATCTCTGGAAATAATTTCATATCAAAACAAATGTAAAACTCATTGACATGACAAAATGGTTGGTACCCTCCACTTCTCCACAAACTGCCAAGGTAAAAGGTTCCTGAAATACCAAAGTCCCCTGCCAGCACACTCCCACGCAAGAGTTGCCTCGCTCACACAGTCTGAAGGATTTTTATTGAGTCTGACATTTCTGTCAGGGCTTTGCAGGGGTAACCTGTCAGCAAGGATCACCTGCCAAGTCCATCTTTTCAGTCCAACTGCTGTGATCGTAACTAACTGTCGCACTGTTTTATTTCCTTCCTTCACAAACTCTGGTGAAATACAGCTTTGACAGTTCAAGGTTTTCCACAGCATTAGAAAAAAACAATAATAATCTACTCCAATAGCATTAGCAGAAAAATAATTGCAGCATCTTCCCAGATACCGAATTTCACTCAAAAATTCTATCAGTGGAGCATCTTGTGGAGTAGAATGGACACTGTCATGTCAGTTTGAAAAAGCAGGCTCTTCCACACAGATACACCCTGCTGAAATACTAATTCAGTCAGAATATTCTTTAGATACAAGACAGCAGAGTGGACCCTCATGTTAGCTTTGAACTTTGTTTCCTTTGAATGTTACTGGGGCTTCAAAACCCAAACTTCACTAAATATACTAGGTTTACAGAGACATGCATGTTTACTTAAGCAGCACAATATCACTATTTTTTCCCTATTTTTTTTTCTATCCCCCGCAAAATCACAACACCTTTTACATCACATGCTTATTTCTGCTTACAAGCATGATTCCTGTTTTGAGCTGCAAAACTGTCATCCACAATTACTAATTGATTCCTCTATGTACATGCACTCACAACAAAAGAGGTATTTCATAAAACAAAACGGCATAGCAAGCATACCTAGGCATAAGTAATCATTATTAAAACACTGGGCCAAATTCACTTCTGGCACACATAGTACAACTTCAATGCACATTATTAATTCAGACTACTACAGATACTACAGGCTTGGATGTTATTAAAAAGTCTAGGAGAGATATACAGTGTGCAAATCTTATGCTATCAGTTAAATATTTTGGCTATGCATTAAAAAAAAAACCCACTAACTAAACCTCTTCAGTGCCAAGATAAAAATATTCCCCATAGCAGGGAATTTTCCTGCCTATGTCATCCGAAAAACTCTGTAAGAAGATAATCCTAAACCCTTCCCTCCCTCAGCACCCTACAATTAGAATCATATTCTGTACGCACCTGTATCAGCTATTACCCACTATATCGTTTCACATCTTCCCTGTTTCCTCAAGAGCAAAATTCAAGTAGTACAGAAGGGAAATCTCCAGAGGAAACCTGGGGAAGTCTGGGAAATTCAGAGACTGGGTAGCACATTTAGCTTTATGGTCACCTTCCGGCCAAAATGGTGTTTTGTCAACTGTCGATTTACTGATTAAGTGAGGCTCATGTTGCTTGGTTTTTAAGACATAAGAAAATCATAGAAAAATAAAAGAACGCTAGTACTCTGTGAGGGGCCTCCAACTTCTAAGCAAGCTTCCTAAAAAGAGGAGATAAGCTTTGCGAAAACAGGAAACAGTGCTCAGCTGTCAGCAGGTGACTTTGAAACAAGTGGCCTACAGACCGCTGCAGAAACATCCTAATTATGCTCCACAGTCATGCAACCAGCCTCTTCCATTTGCTCAAATTTCTTATTGTTGCAGCTTCCAGAATTTAACAAAGTAGGCCCAAATAAATGAAATACAATGGAAGGTGAGAAAAGGAGGAAAGTTTTGAGCCAGTTTGAGATGGGTTTGGAATCAAAATGTTTTCTTCTAGGGGGCTTTCCCCAAACATCTCCAAATCCTTAAGTACCTAGGTGGTGATCCATCATCTATTTCCAACTGCCTGCAACTAATTCCAGATGCAAGTCCTTGCTTCCATCTGGCCCTGGCACCATTTAGCTGAAACAGGAAAGATGCTAACGTCAAGAGTTCTAGTCTGTGTAATATTGACGTTGCCCCCCCCCTCAAAAAAAAACAAACCACACACCAAAAAAACCCCACACAACAAAAAACCAAACACACACCTGATGCACAGTAAATTTCCCATTTCCTTTCTTTCTGTTTTCCTCAGCATTTCTCCTCTGCACATTCCTGGAAGTTAATCAAGTTGAAAACCATAATCAATCATGTCTACCAGGGAAGCAAGTATAGTTTAAATTGGAAGTATTACAGACCTAAAAGTAACTAACTAGACTGGATTTCATTTCATTATAACAGTATTTAAGAGGTTCATTCTCATCTGGAATAAGTTTAATTTATAAGTTTTAATTACAATTATATTCCCCTCTTATTTCATTTAAAAAAAAAAAAAAAGAGGACTCTCAATCATTATAGTCCTAACCCCAGAGGCAGTTGTAGCCTGTTTGGGCCCATTTAGCACGGGTAAGCTGACCTTTTTCCATAGTCAATGCCATACCAGGAACTGATGTGGTCACCACATATGCCCACTTCTAATCCCGTATCCCTCTAATCCTCGTATCTGTTTCAACTGGGCCTCTGGTAGGAAACCAAACAGAGGATCAAATTCATGTCTTTGGCTGAAGCATCTTGCTGCAGGTCAACTCTGCCACAGCACTCCCAAGCACTGCAGAACAGGCTTCCCTACATTAAACAGACTCGATTAGTCCCTCTAAACCTTGTACACTTATCCATGAACTTGAATGACTTCAAGAAAAGGGTTTACAGATCCAGTCCTGTTTCCACTGACATTAATAAATGTCTCCGCTGACTTCAAATGTCCGAATTATAAATACAGGGTGGTAAAGTTATAATTATTGGGGATTTTCAAACAAAAAGGAAGAAACACAGATTTCAAATACATTGTGATAAAGGATTCTTGCTAAACAAGAAGTGTTAACAAGTTTGTTTTAAAATTAAAGGGATTGCAGATATTTAGTATGTACACACAACCTATGGGTAAAGCTATTTGTTAAAGTTGCTATTCCAAAGCAAATTAAAAGCTTTACCATATGATTAAATAATTTCAAAACTTTACTGTTTCACCACTCCTTGCTAGGCCTAAAATAGGAAGCCAGCACTGGACATGCAGCTTTTTTCCCAGACAGTATTTCTATTTGGATACCAAATTCCAAAACTTTAAAGAATTCAGACAGCAGTCACAAAAGTTTTGAACTCTCTATCACATCCAAACACAGCTCACATATTGCAGAGAATCAGCTGATGTTCCCCAATTCAGGGACAACCCATGCCAACAAAAGCCAGAAACGCAAAGCTCCTTGCCTAAGTGAGCCAGCTGCTAGAATCAGGTCCCTCACAACACAAAGTACGGCACAAGGGAAACTCCATTTCTTCTGTGTATTCTTTGTTCACTTTCTTTTGCCTTTACATGAGTAATATTAGGGTGACAATATCTCCTCCAGTTCTACTACTGGTAATATATCCTGTGCAAGGTGGTTTTTCTGCTGAGAACCTCTGTCCTACCTAATGTCACCTTGCTCTGTCCCTGCAGGGTCCAGCTCACAGGTTTCATTGCTAGGATGCAATACACTGACCTCCTTCATAACAGAGGCTACCGATTATACCAGGGAATTTGCATAGATACAAAAATGTGACGGTATGTTCAAGTCTACACTGTAATATGTGCTGACGTGTACAGTATGAGTATGTGCTAAAATACTCCAGACAGACAGACAGCTTGGTTTAAAAACAGAAGATTTATCACAGTCCCTGTTAAAAGCAGAGGTGGCACAGCACAGAAGAGCAGCCACTGTTCTTCACAGCTCCATTTAGAGGCCCGAGGGCCTCAAAAGTTAATACTGCAAATATTTTAATACCTAAAGCTAAAACAGTATGTCTTTCAGTGGTTCTGAGCATTCTAAATTGTGGCTTAGGAAAGTATCTATCCCCCCTCCCAGCATACAGGATAACATACCTCCCGGAAAAGCATCATCATATTGTAGTTTCAGAGCACTGGTACCAAAGTCCCTTCACTTTGTCACTTCTACCCTCACTTTGAAAAGGTTCGCTTTATTCAACTACGAACTTGTTTTGGCCTCCAGAAGTCAAATGCAAAGCACTGATTTCAGCCCTTGTCTATTTTTTTTTGCTCCCCTTTGAAAATGGGGTTTATCAATGTTTTTCACATCAGCTTCCCATCTTACATTATAAAGATTTGCAGTCAAACAGGAAAATGTTTTACTTTTGAAAAACCAGAAAAGGAACAAATGTGTCTCATACCCAAAAATCCTAAAAATCCTACTTACATAAACAATGTCCCATTTCCAAAGCACAGAGATTTCTTAAGTTCAGCAAACAGACTGTCTGTGCTGCATTTACACTGAGCCACGTTCATTCATCACTTTCAAATCTAATTACCAAGCCATTTCCCTCTTGGCAACCTCTAATGGCCAGAAGATTTAGGTTTTACATGGTCAGGATACCAAGGGATAACAAATACCCATAACTCTTTGCAGCTGTGCAATTTGTAAAGCCTCTCAAGCTTTGTCCAGGCAAGGGATTACTGCGAAGCAAACTTTCCTCCTCATGGGCTGCTGTATCTGGACCCATCCTGCGGGTCTCGCTTCAGCACAGTCTGTCCTACAAAAAGTCATAACAACATCTTTCAAAAGGAGAAAGAAAAAAGTGTCATAACCTAGTCATGGAAGCAAATGCTAATTAGAACCACGAAGCTGTGGAAAAAGCTCTGTGTATCATGTAGTTCACCTCTCCCGGTGCACAACTGCTCCTCGCTGCATGTTAATCTGTGAAAGGCCACTTTTGTTTTAAAGATGTAAAGTGGCAGGTTGCCATGACTAACTCACAGTGAAGGAGAATCCTCTACCAGAAGCCTTTCCGATTTTCAGAAGTTTTTCCTATCTCAATCATTTTTCCTACTCAAAACTCATCGTGACACCTCTAACTTTCTACCACCTTTTCTTCCATAGGTTTATCATCTGTTCTTTAGAATCAGTTATAGTGAATGCCTCCCTTTTTCTTTATAGTCAGTCTTCAGCCCCTAACGCTTTATTTTCAGTTCTCTCTAAACTTCCTCTAACATCTCAACATAAACCAGACAGAGAGGGAAAAAATCTTCCAAGAGCACTAGAAGTGCAGTGTAACAGAACAAAATGTAGAAATGAATACAGCTCAAATCATCTGTCTTCACTATCACATTGGAAACTCGAGTCCATTCAGAATCATCCTCTCATCTCTTTGCATCAAGGATCTCCAGACTTTGCCATCGAGCAACTGCTCCTGACACTGTACTATTTTTCTTCAGAGGTGTAGGATTATATTTTTGTAAATTCTCTTCGAGGTTGCTATGTATCCAGCCCATATTTTTAATTCTTTGATTAATATGTATTAGTTTGTTGTCTAGGTGCAAAATTGGGAGGGGGGTGTGGATAGACACCAAGAAAAATCCAGGAGCTTATTTCATATAGATAAAATATACGGAACCTTTAAACAGGCTGGATAAGAAATAACCTTTTCAGAAATAACACATTTTGACACTGAACAATGTCAACTAATATAATTTTTGCTGACTTCAAATTATTACTTCTGGTAACTAATAAACACACACAAGCATGTTCTGTAAAACAAAACTGCTACACAAGACAGTTATATTAGATAGACGTATCACAATTATGGAGTTATGGCTTGAGAACGTATAACAAATGAAACCCTGTAGCATATCCAAATGCAGCTACAGTGTTTGCCATGAAGTCATGGCTTGTGCAGCGACAGAGGCTCCCACTACATGATGCAATGGAGATGTTATATTGAATGGTGCAAACAAAAAAATGTCTTAGCTTTCCTGATTACCTGTATTATAATAAATTACAAAGTCTATTAGTTTGTATGTGCCTGCTGATGAGAAAGGATTGTTTCGTGATCTCTACAGAAGGCTGGGAGCAAAACATTTGTGTTTTAAACCCACAAACTTTAGTCAAATCTAAACAAGTAATAATGGGTTAATGAATACTTGGCAAAGTGCTTTGAAGAGCAAAAACATTAAGCCATTGCTCAATGTTATTTCACATCTGTATTTCAGATCTGAACTACGCATAAAACTACTGTGACAACTTAAGTTTAGGCTTCTCTCTATCTCTGGACATGTCCTGTTAAGATCAGGAGAGGTTACCTACCTGGAAGATTTGGGATGCAGCACATTCTGCACAAATTCTAACAGGGATTTAAACTGAGAGCGAAAATTTTTACAAAGCTGTATCTCACAGAGCGTTTTTCGCTGTCAAGGCAAAGAAAACTAATTCAACCAACAGAGGGAATAGGGAGACAATATAAACAGGTGTTTCCTTGAAAACTTCAGTATGGTTAGTAATAGTACAGGAAATGGATCTCCAGAGGCCACAAATCGTTAGCATCTCTAATGCATTTGCAAATTCCTACTGTGCAAAGTCAGCCTGTAAAAAAAGGTCATTTCCAATAAGTGCCTTGTCTGGTTTCCTACACCATTTAATTTCAGATGAATTTTATGAGAACTCTGCTACATATTTTACCTCCCATCTGGTTCAGATTTGACAATGAAATATTTGTGTGTCCCACCCTGTTCTTTTTAAAGCTCCAAAACCAGATGTCTCCAGCACAACACAACTGCAGCAGGTCATACCACATTCTTCAGCAAGCTGTGCCAGGTCTACTCCCCCCCCCCCCCCCCCCACAGTTCCAGGTAAGGTAAAATTGCATTGTTTACTCCCTAAAAGAATAAAGCAAACAAACAAACAAACCCAACACCTCTAGGGCACTGTGTGAAAAGGCTGATTAAAATGTACTATGGCTTATTCTTCCAAAAAGTTTTATCTTGAAGAAGTGGTGTTTCTGAAAGCTAAACACATTAACAATTGCAGCAGGGGGGAGATATTTCCCACCCCCCCATTGGCTTGATTCCAGCACATGTTTTTGCAACTTCTTCATTGTGATAGCAGGTAGGTGTTTTAGTGCGTACCGCAGGGTGGCTAGCATTTCTAGGAAGTTTACAAATTTCACAGTTGGGTACACTGCATTTAAGAAGGATGCTGATGAAGATGTCTTCTACCAGACTTTGAATTTTCAACAGAAAATGTGTTCATTTCTTAGCAGTTTCACAGGGCAGCTCTATGCTGCATGCGATGTCACCTTCTATAACATAATTTACTTGTGTCGCTGAAATGTCAGAATGCCTTTTATCCTTTCCTGCAGACACAAGTGGCCCTTCTGAAATACAAAGGGATCTGTATGGATGCCAAGGTAGCTTCTTTTCCAAGAAAACGATGAAGTTGTGATGTGCCTTTAAACTAGGCAAATACTTTCTGCATGCACATATTTGATAGTTTTTCATGCAAAACAAAGCAAAGTACTTGCTCACAACAACTAGTAGTATTTTATAAGAAGGTATCCACCAAGAAAGGCCACTTACAGAGCCTGTCAAATTTTAAATACTATAGCAGCAACTAAAACCTGCTATAATCTTCCTTCAGACAAGAGCTAAACATCTCTCAGAATCATCACAACACAGGATATTAAAAAAAACATTGTTAGCTGCTTGCACAATAATCCCTTTTTAATGTCACATGAAAGGACATAGTGTTCCCAAATGTTTTCATGGAGTTTCATTTGGAGTCTGGCAAAATGTTTAAATGTAATTGTAAATTTAGGTATATGAGTAGTCTCCTTGGATATTTGTGTTATATAGCATGTGATCATATTGTTTCCTTGATGAAGACACTGTATTAGGCCAGTGCAACAATCCTGGGAAAAGAAAGGAGTTAGTTACTGGAAATAAATGCAAGTTAAAACCACAGAAAAGAGCCAAAGGGCATGAGAGCCATTTTATTCCTGCTAATGAGATGAGAAAGGAGGAACTCCACCAGCTTACCTGTTTATGCCAAGTCAAATACGCTTGAGTAGAAGTCACAAATGCTATCCTTCTGCATGTGGAATGAATATATTTAATAAAATAATTCTAGAAAGGTAACATTGTGCAATCACAAGTGTGTAAGAGTAATTCATCAGAAAATAACATCTGTGACTTTTGTAACAGGATTACTTACTTTCCCCTTTCAACTGCCAAGGCATCTATTTCATCAAAGAAAAGAATTGAAGGAGATACCGCTCTAGCTTTCCTAAAGATCTAGAAAAACAACAATGAAAGAGTTTTAAGGGATGGAAAAATTTTTACAGAATGCTATCACTCCCTGCCCACCTCAAAAGCTACTGAGCATCACAGAACAGACATAAACCTTGTTGTCTTTTTTTAAAAAAAACAGAAACAAGAAACAAATAACAGACCTTTTAGAAGTTATTCATGATACTGCACAATGCAGGTTTACAGTGAAAGCTGCTACTGGATCCCAAATTTGACATGCAACACTAGGCCAACGCAGGACAAAGTTAAATAACAGAGTATCCCTTCTGCTTTTTTTTTCCCCTCTTCTTTTTTAAACTTAAACCAGGAGGTTTTTTTTTTTTAAAGTTTAAAGGTAATCTTATAAGCAGAGAAGAATTTGAATACCAAGAAAGCTTAACGTATAACACTATGTACAGCCTGCCCTTTCTCACCTCTCTCACTGCTCGTTCAGACTCACCAACATATTTATTCATCAGCTCGGGTCCCTGCAAAAATAATAAAAAAAAAAGATTTAAAAAGCACATTACTTTTACATTAAAAAAATGACTGAGACTATCTGCCAGTGCTACAATTGATGCTCTGTTACAAGCAATTTTGATAATTTGCCACTTGCAAGTCTTATTTGTGCATTTTTAGATTTAGCTTCTACCTGTACCATTTGTTATAGCACTGGGCATGCATGTAACTATGCATGTAGGTTAGTCCTCTCATGATAATACTTTCCTAGTACTTTCATGAGAAACGGAGTTAACCAAAAAAATAACCAAACACTTTGGGGTTCTTAAAAGTTTTGTCGGTTCAACAACAGCAACAAAGGGTCCACAAATCAGCCAAAAAGATGAACTACAGAAAAGCATTTACTTGCTCTCAACATGTATCCTGTCCAGCCAAGCACCACAACTGTGACTTAAAACAATGTTTAACAGCATTTCTTTGAACTTGACAGTCTGCAGGTTGAGAAAGAAGCTGCCGCCATAGCAGCACACCTGAAAACCATCCATGAGGTAGTCCAAACCCAGCAAGAAAGCTGTTCAGTGTCTTAGCTTATTCATGCTGCTTCTCCTCCCTACCGAGACTGCCAAGCACAATTATTAGTGCCAGCTGCTGCAGTGCCTGTTTATACTCACAGTCCTGTCCACTAGGAACAGACTGGAGACCACAGGGTCAACATTCAAGTCTTGAACAAGTACTTACAATTATAAAAAGTAAAACAATGGCGAATTCTCAGAGTATTTTCTGTTCTGCTATATCCTGTAGGATAGGCTGCTTAAATAATGCTTCCTAATGGGACTAAGACTCTCATGGGATCGGTAATGACTCATTGACTTCAGCCTGGTTTGCATCAACATTGACCTGTAGCCACAACCAACGATGATTATCCACTGCCCTGAATGAAAGGAGCCAGTGGTTTCAATCCGTTTTCCAGGGAACAGGTGTCCTCATAATTCCCAGCAGAAACAACATCCTTCTTCACAGTCGGAAAACTGAACCACCTTCCTGTGCTTCACAGCTGTGAGTACCTTCAGGTAATGCTCAGCTCAGAGCAGTAAAGCAGCTTTAAACAGCAGGTATGTTAGAATTAAGAATGCGGGGCAGACACACATTTGTACATCGGCAGTGAGAGAGCTTCTGTTCAACCCCTCTTGGAATGGGACTTTGTACCCAGACCAGTAGAATACAGATTCATTACTCTAAAAATGCAGCACACTGGTTTTTGCAGTCTCCCCTCTCCATGCTCATTTTCACTCTTGCAATAACAGTTAATGCACTGACTTTTATCTTAACACTGGCACCATTGGGAAGTACCTGTGCATATATACAGGAAAAAACATATACTCTAAAAAGGAAAGTACAGGTTATCTGATATCAGCAAAGCATCCAGGCTATGCCAATGGTTTTATTCATTTATTTTCAAAGAGTTGTCCATGATCCAAAGGACCAGGTGAGATACTGCAGTAGCCAGACCTAGTGTACCGCAGAGGTAAAAGCAATCCTGTAAGGGCTGGAAGAGCAGCAGTGGGTGCCTTGCCCCTAGGAAAGGTAAATGATACAATTAGCATTGCTTCCTTTCATCAGCATCCACCCTTAAAGCAACTGCTGCAGTAGCTGAAGTGTCACCTGCAGGTTTTCAACAACTTCAAAATTTGAGTCTGTTGGATACTTGCGTGGAAACAGAATTATTCAGACACATAACTGAAGAATGTAGGAAAGAAAGAAAGAAGGAAAAAACAAACTAAGAGAGAAACACAAAGCCTTTTCCTACTATTCACTGCAGACACGAACATGAGGAAGCATGCAGCAGTCTGTGCAGAACAGGCTTGCAGCTCAAAGAGACAGCACCCAGCTGCTCCAGGCCCTTGCCATTCATCACCGTCAGTACAGATGAGGAATCCGATAGCATGGGTCTAAAATCCTTAAGGAACAAGAGCACGGTCTTCTCTCTCTGCCTAGGTTTCTGTTAAACTGAGCTGATACACTGATACACTTCTTGGCAGTGCTAGGTTAACGGTTGGACTGTATCTTAAAGGTCTTTTCCAACCTAAATGATTCTATGATTCTAAACCTCTGCAGATTCTACCCACAATTACAGATTTCTTTTACTAACTTTTTCTTGGAGCCTGTGGACCTTCTCTTTCATGCCTTTATTCTCATAAGTAATCTTCATTCACATCGGTATTCTCATGGAAACCAACATCATATACAACAGTGCCAATAGTGTACTCCTCTAGTATGACACAACATCAAATAGCCTGACATTTTCTTTTCTTTCGTCTGAGCAAAAAAATACTTAAAAAGCTCAAAGACAGTAGTTTTGGTTAAGGTACAATATAATTTCAGATGCATGGAGTTTTATTTTTAATTAAGCATGAAAATATGATCAAGGCAACATCAAAGCAATAAATACCGTTTAAAATGTTTCCAAAGAGAATTATTTTGAATGCATGGTTTTGCTGTAAGCTTTGACATGAAGTTTTTCTCCATTTTTCCTCTTCATTAAGCAGCAATTCCAGGTGAAAGACCACTATGTATTAACGACCTATGCCTCTTCATGGAGAATTTTCATGAAAATGGATTTGAAGGTCTCCTAGTTCACCACTCCTGAGTGATACCCAAAACTGCTGTTGAGAATCACGTTTTTTATTGCAAGCTGCTTGGAACTCTTATTATACATAGCAATAAAGGAAAAGACTCCACAGTAAGAGAATGCACGCACAGAAGAGGAGAAATTGGTATAGATTTCATCTCATGCAAACATGTAAAACCACAACACAAAAACTAGAAATGTTCAAAGAAGCTGGATGTAGAAACCAAACCGGGTTAGCTCTGGTCCCACCTGAGCTGAACCCCTGCCTTACCCTGTCTGCAAACGGGCTGTCCTTCAGCTGAGATTGATGGCAGTTCTTTCAAAAGATAGATCAGTATGATAAGCAGTCTATAGGCCACCACAAAATCACCTGCTGACAGCTGACATGGTTGCTAATTTTCACAAAGCTCACCTTCTCTTTTAAGGAAGGTTGCTTTGAAGTTGGAGGCCGCTCAAGAAATATCAGAAGGGTGGGGTTTTTTTTTTTAATTTTTCAATGCTTTTCTAATGCTTTAAAAAAAAAATCAAATTACATGAGACTGACTTAGTTGGCAAATTGACATTTGTTGAAACATCATTTTTGGCCCAGAGGTGGGCATAATGAGTCCTTTAAAAGCTGTTTATCACTGTTGATATACTGACCAAGAGGTGCTAGTAACAAGCAGTCCAGTTCAATGACGCATAGCTCTGTTCTCTTCTACAACAAGCCATCTCCCATACAAAGGAACATAGAGAAGTAAAACTCCTTCCTTCTGGTCATTTGCACAGTGACTCCGAAACCAGCAAAAGATTTGGAGCAGCAAATTGGCAGAAGTAGTTGTAGCTTAGCCATGTATCTAAGCATACCATTTGTGAGCTACAATCCAGACTAATAGTGTAAAATCTGCCAATTCAGGCCCACTGTACACTGCTGAGTTTTGTTTATTCAGCCTCACAGTAGAGAGAGTTTCCAGGTATGCTCTGCTTAAAGACTACCCCATCCTCATTTACAACATACATTCCCCTTGTATCATGAAATCTTCTACTTGTTTATGGTCTGGAGTGGGTGTTGATTATTTTTTTAAATAAAAAAGAAAAAAGAAAACTCCTTAAATTTAAAATATGATCAGAATAAGCCCTTGAAAGATTAACTGCACAAAAGATAAAACCCCTGCACACAGGCTGCAACATGAGATAAGCTCATGTACACATGGTTATGTCAGAAGTTCTTAAAGTGTTTTTAAACTGCAAGAGGAACATCTGGTATCCCCAAAGTTAAAGAGTATCAGTAATTTTTCTATGCAGTGCTTGAAACCACTTGCAGATTTTTTCCACATGAAAATACCAGGGTAGCAACTGATAGGAAATTTAGTTAGCGACTTCCCTCTAAAAAATTTTTTTTTTTTTTACTGTTTTGACAATCAGGTAAGTTATGCATTCATGCTTGTTGAGCCAGATGGACACAGCTGCAGATTGCTCCAGCATACAGCTCTACCTACTCTCTTCAAAAATACTGCCATAACCTCACATGCAGGTTCTGGGCTGTAACACAGACACACTAAACCATGTCAGCCATAAAGTATGATTCATATTTTTTAAAAATCCAATTAATTAGAGAATTTATATCACATCTTACAGATTATTACTTTACAACAGATAACGCAAAATTCCTTCTTTGCCACGTTCAAAGTAGAAATTATCAAACAGACATTTAAATATCAGTCATAATTAATATTTAATTTCAAATGAAGTATCTAGAAACTGAGCTCTCTACTATAAATCTCAAAAAGAAATAAAAAAACAGAAGAGGGTGCCAAAATTAGTTTTCAACTGTTCAGAATGCTTACCTAGGGCAACATTCATTGCCCACACTCAGATAGCTGCATCTGAGTTAGACATTCACACTAACTGATTTGGACAGGCAGATGTCTACCTCACAGATGCCATACACCTCACTCTGATGTGTTAATTTCTCATCAGACTGCAGGAAGAGCTTAGACAGCCAGCTCAGAGGAGTGAGGCTTGATCCCACTCCTACCAGTACATCTTTCATGGAGTTAAAATCAGCATTTAGGCTTTTTTTTTTTTTCTTTCCAGATCCATGACAATGCAGATGAGATGATCTACTATAAGAAGGTTAACTGATTTGGAAGAGACTAAGAAATTAGTTACTTAGTCTTTTGATACTGTAATCTCAATGGTGAAATGCTATCCCATCCCTATCACAGTCAAACCCAAAACAACATATGACTCAGGCTGGCTGCAGGAGAGAGAGTTAACAGGATAAACAGTGAGGCTTCCTTTATTTTAACAGTAAGACTATTTCTAATGCAAAGGTTGTACATGCGTGACTTGGTAATTGTTACACTACATAGAAAAATATTTGCTCAGAAAACGCATTATATTTCCTTGTTAAGAATAAAGCCTACTTATTCTCTTTCAGTGCTGTTCAACAGTTTCATTTGCATCACTCCCAGCTTCACAGCACAAGCAAACTCCAGGCTGAGCGCTGTGCACCATTTTAATTGCTTCCTCTTCCTCTGCCCTGCATTCCAGAGGACCTTAAAAACTTGTTGACACCTGTCTGGTGTTTTAAAAACTTCAATTTCAACAAGTGCTTGTGGGCTCCAAAGTATCTAAGGGAGTATGCTGGCAAAAAGTTGTCATCCTCAATCCTTGCAGTGAAGTTGCTAAAAGCAGCGTAATCAAACTGCAAAGGCAAATATAATATCCATTTTTCTTCCTTGGCATGCCTCAGAATTCACTTGTTTGCCATTTGCCTTGACTAGCAAACTTTAACGACAACCTTTTGAGGTTTCTTTACACAATACAGAAGCCAGTATTTGTAGTGTGGAGTGAACTGACTGGAAACATTGAATTAAATTCACTGCATGCATCAGTGCCTTCAGGGAGGGCTCTCCTCAGCTCTGGGGCATAGCTGCCACTCAAATTTACCAAGATTTTGCATGCTTGCAAAGCGCTGCACCAGCACAGGCACAACAGTATCAAGTCGGAGGTGAAATTCTATTGTGACCGAGTTGACGTAGATCTAAAGGTAACCCATCCTGCTCACCTGCCTGCTCCACAGAGATATCCCTTTGCAAGTCATTCCCGTTCATCACGGATTTTCAGCACCCGTTGCTATTCACTACCACTTTTAGCTACACGCTAAACACCTGCCATCCACCACTCTGTCTAGGACCAGGCTTGGTATTACCAGGGCAGTATCCACGTGGGATCAAAATATCATACAGCAAGATGAGACAAAATTAGCCATCCCCACTGCAAAACGCATTTGGCTGCTGACACTTCACCTGTCCAGTAACACCCCATTCCGTGATTGCTGCTTTTACCTGATTACTGACAAAGCCTTCGAAACTGAGAGAGAGAGAGAGAGAGAGAGACTAAGTGCTAATAAAAATTAATCTTGCAAAGTAATTGAGAAGGGATAAGGAAACAGAGAGTCAGGGGATTACCTTTGAATCATTTTCTGCCTGCCCATTCACTTTCGGGAAGCCTATGGTAAGAATCGATGAATGCCTTATTTTTAGTTGAGTAAAACATGCAGATAGGTTCAGAATTAAAACAGTTCATTAAAGTATCTCAAATTGTTATTCCTTGTAAAAAGTGTTAAATTTTTCAAACACAGTCAGTTTCACTTTCTGGTAATTAACTAACAAGTTACTGTAAATTTATTACTATGGATCCTTTTGGAAATTTTACCAAATGTTTGCCAGAGGTTCTCATAAAACCACAATGCTGCTTCATTTTTCATATTAAATGGTTTGCTTAGCTAGTTACAGGCACCAAGCTTTCTCATTTCATGCTTCTGCCCAGTGAAATCCCCATCAAAAGGCTAGACTATCTCCCCAAAATTCAGTGACAGTTCTTCACAAAGCAAAGCAGCCGGCCTTTCCAAGCCTCATTAATCTGTTTGAGCTGCCACAGCCAAGAGCTGAAGGGAAAAGCAGAGGAAACTTCAATTGGAAAATATTTTGACATAATTGACCCAGATGACAAACTAAGCTTAAGCACATGTCAAGCACGGGGAGTGGTACAAAAGCATCGGCAGGGTGATACAGGAAGTTAAATCAAGCCAAGGTGAAGTCAGAGCTCTGAGAACTGTGTATATTTTTGTAATTACTGCTAATTGAAAAAAGAAAGGATTCCTTCAGCGCAAGCTCTTAAGTAACAGCAAATAAAGTGTCAGGAATATTTTCTAACATTTTTTTTTCCCTGCCTCACATCATAGCTGGAGCTCCTAACCAATGCAAATAATACTTCAGAGCAGTATAGTACACATCTGTACCGTTGGTTTGCTCTGTGTTAACGTCCTTAAACACTACTTACTGTTATGGGTAGGTTTGGGTGGTTGTTTTGTAGGCTTTTTTTTTTTTAAAGTACTGCTTCATCATGTTTACAACAATTACTGTGTCTCACTTAACTGAACTCCATGGGGTTTAACTTTTGGAGGTCTAAATGTTCTGAAAATTTAAGCTGGTTTTTGTCGCTATCAGTAAGTGAGTTTTTGCATTAGTTTTGATTTTAAACAGACAGATGTTAAAAAGCACTAAGACGAAAAATGATGCTTCCAAAACCACTACAAGCATACAGAAGTTACATAATTTTTCTTGTTATTTATTTTGTAAACTCAGGTAATCTGTTTGTTGGACAGAAAACAGAACTCAAAGTCCCCTGTTGATATAATCCTGAGCAGAAGCTTCCTGAAATTAGCAGGAAGTCTCCCTGTGATTTTAGCAGGCTGAGTAGAAGGTAATGCAATGCAGGATGCCATCAACAACACACACCCGCTCTAGTACGTGGCATCCTGAGCTTACAGGCAATTCAAGGGGCAAAAGGATTTTCCAATTCCTGTGGCCCTTATGGGACTGTCAGCTAAGGAACGCATTATAACTGGGTGATGGAACTTATCTGGGTGGGTACTCTGATAGGGCCTCCCAGCCTGACAACATAAGATAGAACTTCAGCGTTCATTTTGAAATAGGTTAAAAACAAAAAAGCACAATGGTTTCTCTTATTTGGTAGCAAAGTTAATTATCTACATATCACAATAGTAAGAGAAAAAAACTCCCACAAAGACTGGCTGCAAGTTGCTTCCCATAAAAGCAACAGAACATCTGTGAAGAAAAGTAATATTCATTTTTTTCTTAGCACAACACAATGATCCAGAATTTCCTAAAAATAAAATTAAAACAAAACAAATCCAAGATGGCAGTTATAACAAATCTAAATAAACTCAGATGTAAGTATCGCAATACTAAGAGAAAAAAACTCCCACAAAGACTGGCTGCAAGTTGCTTCCCATAAAAGCAACAGAACATCTGTGAAGAAAAGTAATATTCATTATTTTCTTAGCACAACACAATGATCCAGAATTTCCTAAAAATAAAACAACAAAACAAATCCAAGATGGCAGTCATAACAAATCTAAATAAACTAAGATGTAAGACAAATGCAGATATAATTATCTATGCCATACAGCAAGATAGGGAAGTTTCCTCCAAAAATATTCTTATAACACCACCATAAAATCTTGGTGGTCTAATCAACATATATCTCAAAAAAGCAGCCTGTCAAAGCTGACCCTAAATGCAGGAACTATCAAAACAGTACAGAGAGATACCCACCACATAAACAGTCAAGGGAAAAAAAGCCCACAGAAATAACACAATGACAAAGGGTTTCATATTCTTCATGTTCAATTTTAGAAAGCTAGATGACATCTAAAGCAAAAATGTCACACAGACACTTGTATATAACAGAGAGGTGTCATCAGCCTGGCAGGAACTGAAAATTATATCCCCCATCCTATTTATATTGATAGGTCCAACACCTGTATACAATTTTCTTTTCCTGTTAGTGAAATAAATGCATAAAATACATTTCAGAAGAAAATTAAAAACTTTGGAGTGAGGACAAAAGGAGTGTGAAGAAGTACAAAAGTGCAAAGAAGGCTGACTGAAATAAGAATTCAACCAGATCAAAAACTATTGATAAGTCAAGATTGATATTCAATCCTGAAGAATGAAAAAATTATCCTAATTCATTCCTTCGCACAGTCTTACACTCACTTGTATCCATGAAAGCAAAACATTGAAAACTCTCCAAGAATTGGAGAACAATTCAGTTACCTTTTTGTAACATGGGGGTGGGGGGGTGCAGAAGTAATCAAGATGACCACTAAAACCCTGAAAAGCCTCAATGCTGCAAGAGATTTAGAAAAAGGGGCGGTGGGAGGGAGCAGGAAGAGCCATCCCCTGGAAAGCAGTTGACAACCTCCTCCTCAGTAAATTTAGCAGATATATTGTATTAGACACAAAGAAAGTCAAGTGAAGGAATAAAAATAAACAACTCCCCTTCGGAAATATATGCAAGATTACTCGGTAAAACAAACCAACCAACTAACTGCTTTTCTCTGAAAAGCAAAAGGTCACCAATCTTGGTGAAAATACAGCTATAAAAACTTTTGGCCAAATATCAAAGAGCATGTTCACAAAAGGGCTACATTCATTGTAACACTAACCATTCAAACTGCACAATAGATTTCAGGAGAGAACAGGAAGCAACAACAAACATCTGTTATCACGTTATTTTCTTCAGGTCCTCTGCCCAGAAATTACATCTAGATTTTGCCCATCTTCCAAATCTTACCAGAGGCAAGTCAGACATGGGCTGGAGGCTGCACCATTCTGACCATGCCTCATACAGCATTATGACAACAAGCCATGCCCAAGAGACATGGAAATGTCACATTTTAACAGTTTACATATAACGCAGCTGAAGTACCTCATTTAGCAGTCAGCTGTCCAAACTGCACAGACATTGCATAGACACATCTGGAAAATAGTGCAAAGCCTTCCTGGAGCCAGGCCAGGGCAGGGGTGATACCTGTTGCATCCAAGCAGGACAGCCAACTTAGACAACTACAGTACATTCAGCACTGCTGGAGAGAGTTGGACTTACTGTGCCCATGTATCTTAAATGTAGTGTGCAGATATAATAGGTCCATCTTCTCAAAAAAAATTAAAAATAGTCACTGGACCAAGTAAGCACTGCATGTAACGTACTCTATTTCACCTCAGGTTTCAGACACAGGGAGAGATGTCATCCAGCAGCAGGCTCCCATAGCTAGAGCTATGCCTCTGTCTGCAGTCCGTTCTCCTGAAGAACCCAAGAATCTGAACCACCTCAGCTAACCTCAAAGAGTACATGTGTCCTACAGGCTGTACAACAGACACTTTTCAATACTTATTTGGGGCAGCACAGACTGGAAGGGAAAACCCACGTCTGAAAAGTAAATTATCAAGAAACACACTTCCATTTCAAAAAGCCTGATATCAGTTCCAGGGACAGATATTTGAGACATAAGACAGAACGAAAAAGTTAATAGGACTATAAGCAACGAAAGAAAAATTCGCTCAAAAAAAACCCCCAACAACACAAAACAACAAAAAACCCAAAACCCCACATATTCATCTACTTTGGACTTATTGCAGGAACACATGCAGTGGAAATTAATTCATGCCTGCTGTGCTTGAAGTGCTACAGACAATGATGTTTAACACATTTAGTACATGACGGATCTTGCCTTTTCTTTCCAGGAAGTAAATGTGAACTTAGAGAAAGAGGGCTATGTTCCCTTCCTGGAGTCAACATATCCAAGGCCGGACACACTCCAGAAATGTGCTTCTTGAAACATCTGTACATTAAATATTCAACCAGTTCCAGGCCAAGGGATTTAAATCGACAGGGAATAGAAGGCGGTTTTCCCAAGCCAGCCACTTCTGCTGCAGCTTGTCAATGACAAGGGGGTTTGCACCAGCAGAACTCCACCATGAATAAACGCTGCACTTCTATACAAAAGCATTTCATATCAGTGCACCTTCAGACACCTCCTATTCAGCATGAGCCACCTTTTACTTTTGGACAATCGACTGTATCAGTAAAAATGTCTGATGTAGCTATGACTGATGAATACAGGATATCGACAATGTTTGTTTTTAACTGTTTGGGTTTGTTTTGGTTTTTTTTCTTCAGACTGGTACCTTTTTTCCCCTACTCTCTCAGGCATCAGTGCTTTGGGTGAGACAAAGAGAAATGTTTTCTTTTAAGCAGTGCAGGATGAAAAGGTTACCTTGTTTACCAGTAACTCTGGAGTACAAAGAACTACTTTGTCTTTATGGAAGAGGCAGTAAAGGTAGTGTTTCTTAAGGGCTGAAGTTTCCAAGGCTGCTCTTGTTGATGTGACCGTGACCCAGCGGCCTGTCTGCAATACTGGGAAGCACGGGCAATGAGGGGCTGCTGGCTTCAGGGTCAGTGCGACTGACTCTGCTCCCAGAGAGGACAGGATCCAGAGCTACAGTTACAGTTGTGTCTGAAAGGACAGGCAGAGGAGGAAGCTGCATAGATACTAACAACACAGAAGGCTTTGTGAGTAAAGAGATGATCAGACAAGATTACGTGATCTTACTGCTGAGAAGGAGATACTTTTAAAATACTTCAACAAATGTTTTTTTCTTGCACTTCATTAACATTCTGATACAGCTGCAAGACTACCCCATGTGGAATCACTCTGCTATCTTTTTTTTCTTCCTGTGCACTGAAGCTCAGTATTATTTAATAACTCCTATTCATGTGTCTTCCATACAACTCACAGTAATCAACTACACTGATTCATAGGCAATGAAATCCAAAATTTTTCTATACTTAAAGTGTTTCTTAATGCTGAGAGAATAATCTCACTTATCCAAGAGTACTGCAGGCATAACTGATTTTGCAAACTTTCTAAAAGCTGACAAAGTGGAACTATTTCCCCTGAAAAAAGGCAAATAGGGCAAGAAAAATGAAACATGAATAGAAAGATAAAGAAAGTGACTTTACTGAGGAATGAAAAGGAACGCAAGAGATGAGATGACATTTCCACATAAGCAAGTAATTATTACAGTAAGAAGAACTACCCACTATCCACCGTTGCATTCAGTTATGCTTTAAGAATTTGTTTCCATTTTTAAAAAGACTTTAAAAAATGCCAATAATTAAGATGTCATTACACAGCTTACCCACCCATCCAACATATAATTTCTATGTTATGATAAAATTAATTTTTCAAAAGCATACAAGAAAGTACTAGTTCTTTTCATAAGAAAACACAGACCTTACTTGCTATTTACAAGGTGTTTGCTGTAGCATATATAATGATCAGAAACACTAAGAGCCCCTGGATTCTAGCACTGGGAACTGGTAAGCTATCAATTGTTATGCAGGAGTTAAGAAAATGTAAGACTAAATGGCCTACCTTCACTGCCAAGAAGTTGAGACCACTTTCATGAGCCAAAGCTTTTGCTATCATTGTTTTTGAGCACCCAGGAGGTCCGTAAAGCAGCACGCCTTTTGGAGGTTGAATCCCCATTCGGATGAAGGAGTCAGGATGTTTGAGAGGCCATTCGACTGCTTGCTTCAATTTCAGCTTGACATCTTCTAGTCCTCCTATGTCGGACCAAGATACCTGCAAAGCACACCATTTTGCTGAATTCAGACAATGAAGCAAAACTATTAAAAAAGAAAGCAAAACAAAAACGCTCTGTAGAATGCGTACTGGTTATTTCATGGAGTTGTTTTTAATGAGTCACTTCTTCAAAAAGCCTTTTTAAACAAGAAGTAATTCTTAATAAAGTCACAAAAAGTAAAAGGGGATTAGGCTTGCTTTATGTTGGAGGATGTAGGTAAAATATTTTGTTTCTACTTCAAACATCAATAACAAAACATAGAAAAATAACAATAAAATGACAGCATGATCATACAGGCAGCAACGCTTTGCATGATCACTAGCAAAGTCACAACTCAGTTCTCTTGTTTTTTAATGTGATGCTGACGCAGAATTTGTAAATTACTTTGATGTCTTCCCTGAAGGAAAGGGCTGCGTGAGCTCAAGCTGGTTTTATTTATAGCTGCAGAGTAAGGCCCTGATCCCAGCCGCATAATCCCACTGAGCTGAATAGGGCTGAGCATTAGAAGTTTTCAGGGATTCTTCGCTTGCCATCAGTATCGCTCCCGTATAGGACCTGGGCACTGAAGATTTGACTAGAAGCTTGTGAACAAACAATCCTCCAAACAGACAAGTATCTACAGAAAAGAAAAACCACACACAAAAAAAGCAACACTCAAACCCAACTGCAGTTAAAAAACAACTGCAGTTAAGTTTGCTCTGCTGAAGACGTAAGACAGGCTTGTCAGGCATACATTGGGACAGAACTAATACATCCTACCCAAAACAGCAGACAGATCTGAACCCTACTACACCTCTTCCTGTATCACTGTCAACAAGCCTGAGACTTTTCCCTGCATCCCCCAGCCTCTTCTTCATCCTGTCATCATCCACTCCCATCCACTTCAAATATTAAACATGTCAAGATACACCTAAATCAAATGATCTTCTGCCTTACAACAGTCTTTCAAAAACTCACTAGACATAAATCACCCTTCAGCTCTGGAAAATCAGCCACACTTGCAAAGCAAGCAGAGTATTACTAAGAGGCAATGTATCACCTTTCTCCTGACTTGTTAACTGGTGTCACTCCTGCTTGTCCCTGTCGCTATTTTCCTGATACCGGTACACAGAGCGGAAACTAAAAGTAGAGAGTCCCTGAAAGAGGCAACTCAGTCAACTATTGAAGTGGAAAAAAAAGAGCATTTGGATGTGGTGCAAGCACATTTGTGTAAGTCCAAGCAAACTGCAAACCAGATAAAACTTCTCCTTGATTGTCAGTCTTCGACATAGAAGAAAATTACAAAGACAGCGGAGAGCAAACAGCAAAGATCAACACACATAGGTCAACCCTTCAGAAATATTCTGAGTTTAAAGGCTAACGGGAAGGTGAGGAGCTGCCAATCTGCTGCCTGCAGAACATCCTCTCTCTCATACCAGGAATATGTTACAGGAACTCTAGAAAAAAAAAA